>NW_022683639.1:46501-48348 GCF_011630105.1 Anneissia japonica | reverse complement strand
TAAAATGTTAAGATTGAATATTCGCTTTTACGTTTTATTAGAAAAAAAATTTAAAAAATGTTTATTCTGTACATTTACGACTGTCTTAAAATTTTGACCTTTTTCGATTTGGGGTGGGATGTTGGGGAACGTATTATTATTATTCTTATATGCCACCCCGCTGGCGCCGCCACTGGGTGGCAGGGGGGGGCTTAAGGCCCCCCGCCGGACAGAGCTCGTCGGGCAGTCAGACCATAAAACATATAGAAATAGGCCAACACAAGTCTGTCACAGTCTGAGAGTGCCATTTTCGGCCATCTAGAGGTTGATACTCTTTAAAAAATCTCATTTGGGAGGGGGACCAGCTCGAGCCTACGAGTTAGTTCAACCCCCTGTCGGACAACTTAGCACCCCGCCCCCTTCCCCAGAAAATATATCCTAGAGCCGCCACGGTTCCGAGTTGACTTGTGGCCGAGTTGACCTGCTTGTCTTACTTCCATTAAATCAATCAAACAATCAATTTTATTTTCTGAATTTGTATTCTATACCTCATGAAAGTATGAATGTCATAAAGTTTCAAAAAAGTGTTTTTAATCTAATGAGATTTATACTTAATTAGGCCTAACTACTTAACACAGATGCCAAAATGAAAATAGTTTAAATGTATTTCTCACTAGTTCAATCTCTTTTATTTCAGTGTCTCAGGTCAAATCTACCGATCCATCAGCGGAACACGATGTTTATTAAATTGCCGGAACACAAGATGCTCAATAGACGGATTTATGTGGTCTTAATTCTACATATAATCGCACGCGGATAATTATTAGGATTTATATCACTGGATTGTCGGATTTGAATTAAGTTTGCCATTTATGTTTCTTATACAATGAACAAGTAATTCTCGAACGATAGGCCTATTACATACTTAATTATAATTAGGCCTAAGCATTATATATATTATATAAAACTAGAATCTTTATATTCTATTAATATTACGTTTATGTAGTTCTGATGTATATAATGTAGTATAATGTAGTATGTAAGAAATAAAAGTAAACTGTAGTGTAATTTACATCATTGTGTGTATTTCCTTTGTCGTAATTGCATTAATAATAATATTATATATTCCATGATTATTAATCATTTCATTTATTTATTCGACCAAAAAATATACTGTACAAGAATTAGAACAAACAATAAAACAAATGTTCAGGAAAAACTAAAGCGACAAAAGTCACTATGACTCAGGAGTCAGTAATTCCAACATAAAATAAATCTATATATCAATATATAATCGAATTAAATATATTATAATCACTTCGATTCAAATATAGTAATTTTACAGGCTACTAATCTTATAAACACTCTTTCCAAATATATTCACATGACACCAACAAATTACGAAACTTCTCAGAGCAAGGTGCTGTCGAATTTTGCAAAACAGGAAATGACGTCGGTTGCTAGGCTACAGTCATGCATATTCAGTAACACCTGTGCTCATTAGACTAACAATAAAAACTTTTAGCTCAGTTTTGACAAAATCGACCAAAAAGATTTTATTGTTAGTCTAATTAGAACAGGTGTCACTGAATATTCATGATTATGCATGAGCTCGTTGCTTAGCAACCACGTCATTTCCGGTTTTATGTTTTTGTTGGGGACGTCCTCGAAAGAATTGCTAGTTTAATAGATAAAGTAGCACATATTGGTGAAGCAATTCTTCACTTTTGGTTAAGCTATAAATTTATTATAATAAGGATATTTTAGCTATTGAATTTATTACAGTAAACATACACATTAAATAAGATGAGAAGAAATGCACAATTCTATTTGATATTTATTTTCAAGCATTGAAATCAAGTTGTGAT
>NW_022683639.1:18231-46404 GCF_011630105.1 Anneissia japonica | reverse complement strand
TTTATATACTGTAGGCTTATATCAAGTACATCCGGCAAAAATCAATAAATCTGGTTTTAATTCTCAAAGTGTTATATCTTTTTATCTTACATGCCTATATTCTTTACAACAAACGGGTTACTTTCTCAATTAATAAATAAACATTAGCAGTAATAATACAATATTAATAAACATAAACCCTACAAAAAATATCGTACTACGAATTATTGCTATAATTAGTTTTGAGATTATTGAAGAGGAAAAAGGAAATTTACGCTATATTTTAATTAATTTTATATCCAGAATTTGCAGGAAGCTTGATGAGTGACAACATTTTTGGCTATCATGAATAACTGGTAAGTTCTGGTTGCCCTTTGACAATTGAGTCCAGACATTCTTTCCTGATGGTTGTGGCTTCTTTGTCTACATCACTAAAATAGAAAAATATTGAGAAAAGATCAGAAACAAAGAAAGAATTATAACGGAGAATCATCAAAACATAATATAAAGATTAATTGAGAACAGATTAGGAAACAAAGAAAGAATTACCGTACGGAGTATCATCAAAACATAATATATAAAAATAAAAACAGAGGCAGAGCCAGTAGGTTTGAAATAAAGGGGGCCCACGGGGAGGGACTTTGCCAGATGAAGGGTTCCCACCACCTCAGCCCCACCAGGGTTGGGGTTGAGGTAAGAAAATTTCAATTATGGCACCTCTAGATGGATAGAAAATACACTTTTAGATTTTAAATTTGAATGTAATTTTCTTTTTTTCTCAATTTTTGACTATTTCAAAAGATTTAGGGGGGGGGGTAGGTCGGTTGCCCTCCCCCTCCCACAGGGGAGCACCCCAACTGAACATTATCGTATTGAGTTACCGCATATAGTACTTCACAATTCTTATCATTATCAGCATTAAATATTAATTATTTATAGTATCATCATACCACGAAATGATGTGAGGTTATTAAATACAGGCATTGGGTAGGACTAGTGGATCGCAATAGCGCAAACAAATTATGTTAGCATTCCGATTGTCATTGGTAAATACAATTTATAAAAAGTGTACTATTCGATAGAAATGAATACAGTATATAGATTCATAAATACAGTATATTCAAACAATAAACATAATTATAACATATAATCTTCATACAAACATTTTTCATGATATAATATTTTATGATTGATTGATTGATTGAATTTATTCGATGCTCAACATGCATAAGCAAGATAACAAATGGATTGAGATGAAGAAAAGTAAAAATTACCGTAATGAGCATCAGGAACCGAACGCCCATTAGGCCGGAGTCTAGCCCATTTCCAATGAGGTCCAATTTAAATATACACTGTCTGTCTTGAGCTGAAAGATAAACAATTAATTCCATAACTGAATAATATTTAAGTAAGTTACAAACTTACAATTAAATATATGAATGACAAAATTGTTTACCTGTCAATTAACAGACAGTTAAATTGTACCAGTGCTATATTCTTAATTATACATAGACTCTTAAATTGGCTGGTAGTGCCAATTTAAGGATTTTGTAGTAGAATGTTCGTAAAATCAGGAAAAATGGGAAAATGTCGATAGGGGTTCCAACAATTCTGATCGGGGTCTAAAACAAGTAAATTCCTGAGCCTTGTTCAGGGTCCCGGAATAAAATCCATGTGGTGAGGTTCATGGGGAGAAATCTTACGGTACAGGATCGCCCATGCTTTGACCAAAATTGGATTGACTATCAAAATATAATTGTTTGGATCGGCAAATTAATGTCGTGGAGTCAGACAAGGGAGTTGATTTTAGTTTATAAGTTATGGTAACCCGGACAACATGAGCAAGGCTAGTTCCGTTTTAAGTTAAGAATAATGTTTAGTCTACAGCAACATGTGCTACCGGGGCCCAGACCCGGGATATCTATCTCAGCTTAGCAAATTTCTTAAGTCAAAAAAGTAAAGATGTCCCTAAAGCAAATATCTTAAGCTGATTTATCAAACCATCTTAGCAAAATCTTAGCTTAAAAATTGTCTTAGATGGCAGGTGCCTACAGTCGATTTTTTAATTTTTAGCAAGAGCTAAGCAATATTGATAGAAATGAATTAAGCAAAAGAAAAAAAAATGGACAATTTTAAGCCGATTTCTAGTTAGATATAATCTGGCCCCAACATACCAACTTATGCGGAGTATTATAAGGACATTCTGAGGATATTTAATTTATTCCCTTTGGAGGTCAGAAGAAATGTTATCCGTGTATTTCTCCTCTAATTCCCCTACAAGTGTGGCTTATCCTTATTTTTAAATCCCATAGATCCCTCTAAGCAAGGACTGTTAGGACTACATGATTTTCAAAAATCGGTTTTCATTAAACAGCTAGATTGTCGAAAAAACTTACGGTACTCCTAGCGCTATTTTCTGTTAAATGGTCTGCTGCCTTATCTTTTATTGAAAACTGGGAGCCCTCTTGCTAACATTATTTTCAAATTCAGGCTTTTTTGTATTGTTTTTATTTCATGTATGAATTACATATTATCATATGATCAGTGGACCACCTTTGTTGTTGGGCCTTGCCCATGTCTTGCTCTAGGCACTTTCCAAGTACCGTAATTTCATCCATTGCATATTATTCATCTATATGTCGAATTGGTAATAAATAAATAAATAAATAAATATCCGTGCACACATGGCCACATAGAAAGAGAGAGAGACGCTCAGCCATGTACGGCTCACGTCTGGTTTTAAAAATGCATCTGTATTTCAAATATTGTAAATGTAAATGTATTTCACATTTCGACTTTCTATTGGAGGGGCGCCATGAGTGATACCGGCACTTTATAAATTTTCTTTATCATTATTATCATTATTATTATCATTATCATTATCATTATTATTATTATCATTATTATTATTATTGTTATTGTTATTATTAGGCCTATTATCATTATTATGCCTATTATTATTATAATTAGAACTATTGTTATTATTATTATTAACAGTCCTATATAAAATGCTCACTGCTCTGTATATTCGAAAAGGGGAAGTGTGCAACCGGCCACCGCCTAAATTATTCAAAAATTAACTCGAAAATGGAGAAAAAATTTTTTAAAATTCATATTTAAATCGTTTCCGGCCATCTAGAGCATGGACCATTGAGGTGACACAATCATAAATCCATATGTGAAAGTCCCCCTGGATCCCCTCTATTTCGAATTTTTGGATCCGTCACTACAGTAGTAGCTTATTTGATAGACATCATTGAAGTACATGAAGATATTAATATCAATATTCATAAAGACGGTGTCATTTGGGCCTACTCCGATCACTTTTGCTGTCCTTTAAAAATAATATAGAAAATATTTTTGTAGAGCTATAACCAATTTCGATTCAGGATTAAAAGTTGTGTAGGGCCTACCGGATAATAATATAGGCTCTTGGTAATAAATTGCATAGGCTTATATTGTCAATGAAAAAAAATGAATACGAATCTATAATATAAACAACGAACGAAAGTTAACAAGCCCTTTTCCATGCTGTAAATACGGTAACGTTTTTTAGCCAGTTTTAGGTCTTTGGTGGTTTTACCAAAACACACAGAAAAAAAACGTTACACTGAAATGCAATGTGGGAATACAAACAATGGGGCTGGATCTAAAAAAAAAACTTATGTCAGCGTTACGCAACGGTGAATACATAACCTCCTTTTGCAGAGGTAGAAATTGTTGCCATTATCCATAAGATACAAGTAGGCATTAAATAAATCAAAACAATAAAATGACGGACATCGTATGACTGGACTCTGATTAGTGATAACGTTTTCCTCCATTAATGGAAAAAGAAGGGCACCGTGTGGATATACCAGGGAGTTGTTATTAGACTCCCTGGATATACTTAGCAACAAAAGGGCGCTTGCGTTATAAAGAGAAGGGCGCCGCGTACGTCTGGACCAATTTCCGCCTTATATTTGCTATGCGAGTGCTCCATCTTGTTGTTGTATTTCTATTATCTTTGGTTTTACCGAGTCACCAATGGAATGTATTTTGGAATAAAATGCAGCATGTCAGTGCATACTTCTGTCCAGGAAACTGTCTATGCCTTCAATGCGGCTGCCTAACAAACGTAGTCAAAATAATAACCATGGAATAATGACAGAATTCGCATTTAACTATGAATTAACAATGCAAAATGTTCAATACTGTACTTACATTTGTCTTTAATTTTGTATAAAGTATCCTTCGTAGTCCATTGAGTAATGTTTATATGTAAAACGCCACCTGGATTGGTATAAAAAAAAATCAATTAATTATTCTAATGCGCCATTCCTTTATGGCGATGGGTGATGATTATAATAATAATAATAATAACAATAATAATAACAAAATAACAATAACAGCAATAATAATAGTAATAATAATAATAATAATAATAACAATAATAATAATAATGGTGGTGGTTATGATGATGATGATGATGATGATCAGATGGTGATCAAATGTTGATGATGATGATGATGTCAATAATATTACCAGGGAGATGTAAACATTTATCACCCTTTTAAAGTGAGGGACATTCATTTTCTTTTGTAAAGTATGCATGGTGCTACTTCCCGGCAGAGGAGCCATTTTTTCAACCGTGGTGTTGTCATTAGCTCATTTTATGAGGGATAATTAATAGGCCTACCTTTGGTTTTTATGCTTTGCTTGAGTCTTAAATATTATCATTAACAGTATTACTGTTCTAATTTAACAATTTTACAATTTAGGATATAATGGTCATTCATATTTTACGACGCACTTTTTCTAGCCAGTCTGAATCCGGCTATCCCAGACCTGCTCAATAATGGTACGTTCCTGCTTCTTACCACGCTGACAGAGAAACCTATAACAGTGTGTTTTAGATCCATGTGTGCCTTTAAATTTACATTATATCGAACAATAACACTCAGTAAATGTTGACAACATATTACTTAATGATTATGTAGAAGGTGAAAATGAAATACCTAAAGGAAATTGGCCAATTTAAGACAAAAAGTACAACAGCAGTACATGGAGTTATTTCGAGAAATTATAACTCCATGAACAACGCAGATAATTAACAATGGGCGGAAGGCTATACCAAAGCATTTTCGCGGGCATAATGCCTACACATTATTGAATGTGTTATTGAATTTTTTCATCCAACGGGAATATATTTTATGATTAGAATCTATGAATATTCAGGTTTCATTTTACTGGGGGGAACAAGATATTTGATTGGTGAACAGCCAAATGGCAAAATCCAACGAAGTCGCTAAAAAGAGGTAAAAATGCAGTGGTCAGCATAGCACCAATCGAAATGTGAAAAATAACGGTGACTTTTTTCAAGCAATACAATTGAAACAATATTAAAGCAATCAGAAAAGAATTGCCTTTCAAATACCGAAGGGAACACAAAAATCCGACAAGTATACAGCAAGTATACAGCTAAAAGACTAGATAACACACTTTTCAAAAACTGTTCTTTTTTACTCTCCCATCTTCTAAATGTTCAATTTAATCAAACACAAGTATTTTATTATCTATAATCACTAGGGTTGTACTTATCATTCATTTGGTTTGATTATTTAAAATAATTATATTACGTGTAGTTATAGTTTATAATACAGTACCATGAAATTTGTTACCGAGGTGATCATCAAATTTTCAATCATATTCAAAGAATGTAAATTTTTAAATTATTTGATCATATGTATTCAATTCATTATTTTTAAACATTACAGAAGTCCTAACATTGTGTGTGCATTATAATATTGATGATTAAAAAATAAAATTTTGAATTGATTCAGCAACAAAAGTACAACTGACAATTTTGCTAAGCACTGTCACAGAACGTGGGACATGCGCGTTTATTCGGCCTTCCTATTAAATGGCACGCCCTCATTTAAATTGTCAGTTGGTTGACATTCTGCAAAGTTCACCAGTACAGCAAGGATTATTCTACATGAAGATATAGGAGCATTTTTATTTATGCTTGTTAACAAAAAAAATATTTTCTAGAAACTTACAATACAATCGAAAAACAGACAAATCAACCTGTATTGAATTTTATTTTTAGTTTTTTAACTCAAGACTGGCCATGTAACATTAAGTACAGTAACTCTAAGTCACATTATCAATTATGAATTGCTTATATATGAGCATGAAGATGTCATTCCCATATATGGGCAAATCACAAAATATTGAGTCACATAATATTTGACAGAACTTAGGAAAAGGTTATTTTTTTCAACTAAAGCAGTTTTTGTAACATTTTAAGGATGTAACTTCTGAATGAAAGCCTGATATCATCAGCTGTTTACGGCGACTCTTACAACTCAGCAGACAGGACCCCAGTCCACAAGTGTCCTGCTAGGATAATGATGTCAGATAGCTAGCTGCATTTTACAATCATGCAGTGGCTGCAGTGACAACTACACTCAACAGCTAATGATATCTGACCAGATACCCAGATGAAATAATTGTATCTGCATCAGGGAACAGTGAAATTACTGTTCCCTGATCTACATTTAAATAACTACCATACTTTTTATTAGTAGAACTTTTGTCAACTTGGAATGCATGTACTGTACGTAAAAATATGACTATCTCTGAGAGAATGGACGGATAAATACACTTAAGCTACAGACAATTAAATTAAAATATTTTTTCCTATGCAACGAAACAGTAACATTATTTCTTGTATGATATAAGAGGTCATTACATACATTGAGATAATATAAACAGCAATATAAAGACAACAAAATGTACAGCTGTTGGTCTAGTTGTAACTATTCTGAACTGATGTTTAAGATGTTAGTCCTGTATGCTATACCTAGTCCATGTGCATATTAAAGAATACAGTACATGGTTCCTTTTCTTTACATTGTACTACGTCTAGGCCTATGCCTTTTGATGTTGTTTATATTTGTGTTTGGATACACAATCAAAATGATGGGTGCCGCTGTTTCAAAAGCGATTTCCGAATAAATATTATTATTATATTAGTGCTTCATTCACACCAACTGTACATTGGTTTAGCACTTCAGTGTGCCCGCTTTAGTTCCCAGGTGCAGTAGCATATCTCTTCCTGGTAAAAGTTTCTTTCCCTCACAACAGTCAAGTTCACAATCACCTCATTTCCCCAGCTACATCACTTAACCTTCACACTCTCTGACTTAACCCTTGCACACTGTGTAAATATTCCTATATATGCCACTGCTGAGGGGCCAGGCTATATTTGCTAGTTACCATACCGTAAACCTCGAATTAAGGATTGGCTTCTTTTCGAGGCTACAAAGTAAAGAGGGGGCTTCTTTTCAAAATGAATGCTGTAAATTTTGGGAATTTGTACTATAAAACATTAAATAAGGCCACTGTAAGATCAATCTGTATCACGGAGTGTATTAACTGGCATTAAATCACCTAAACTACTGTATAAACCAAGCTTGTTTTTAATTTATTTTGTTTTTTGAAATTCATGTACAGTTATTGTACTATTTCGAACAGAAGTGTATGCTATCTTGAAAGGGGTTTCTTTTCGAGATGGCTTGCTTCTTTTTGAGTCTAATTTTGCAAACTAAAGAGGGTGGGTTCAATTCGAGATGGGCTTCTTCTCGAGATTAAGCCCATTGAGCTTCAATTCAAGGTTTTACGGTATGGAGTAATTAGTTTAACAATTAAAGAAGTTTCAGTATATTTTTAAACAACACCTGTACATCTAAAATTATCATTCACAATTTTGTTCACTTTCTTGGATGAACCACTGCTGCAAGTTCTATTGCATTTACAGGATGATATTAATAAGTGTGTTCTCTCCTATGAATTATATATTCACTGCAATTTCATTTTAGCTCTTGTATTTGATTTTATGACTATAAAGTATTATTTTTTTTACCTACTGTACAGTATTAGACAAAATTTACAACTTAAAAAAGATAAGAAATGTTTTATGAAAACAATGAAATATATTTGAAGAGTATTTTAGGACGGTTTATTTGATAGAGTACTGTACTACCAATATTACATATGTAAAAAAATGTATACATTATATAAGTACAAATTTTGATGCATTCTAAAAATTTAATGAGATGTTAAAAATAAATGTAACTTTTTTGGGGGGAGTAGGTACAAATAAGGGCTTTTTAAGGAGTATTTCACAAATATTATTGTCTCTTTCAAGGGGCGTAATATGCATTAATTTGGCTTTTTTAAAACAAATATGCCCTTTTAAAGTAGCATATTGGTACAAATAGGCTATAAATAAAATATACTATAAATAAAAATTCTATTCCAAAACGTATGCAATATTGAAAGCCATAAAGCAAGTATGTCTCTAATAGCCATTAGGTAAAAATATACCCAATTCAAAAGAGGTAGAGATAAATTCAATGTTACAAAGGCATAGATACATACAATACATAGTTAAAAGTAGAATATGCTCAAAACTGATTTTTTTTTTTAAAGGGAATAAGTTGGTCCCTTTTTTAAGTACATGTACAAATATCTACTTTTAAGATATACATAATTGCTATTATATATTATGATCAAAGACACATTTAAAATATTCCTCTTTTAAAAGATGTTTAGGTGCATGTAGGAAACCTATTCCTTCTACCTGTATGTTTTGACCTAATAAATATAACAAGAGCACACGTATGTTCCTTCAAGGGCACAAATGTGCTCCTGATAGTTCCACAATATTGTACACCACTGTAGAGGTGCCACCTCACTTTCCCCTTGGAGTTCGAGCTTTTGCTTGTGGTGCTTTCTTTCCTGCTTTTGTCTTGTTTTGTTTTGGTGCAGGCTTCCTATTTCCAGCTTTGCCTAATTAACAAACGAAGTAAAACATATACTAATATCTGTGATTCTTTTATAATAATAATGGTTGACCCATAGAGGGCATATTTATGGTTTCTTATTTTAAGGGTCACACATCATCACAAGAAAATTCACCTTTATTAATTATGGTTGAAATTAAAAACTGATAGGCCTAATAATAACAATAATAATAATAATAATAATAATAATAATAATAATAATAATAATAATATATAATAATAATAATAATAATAATAATAATAATAATAATATTAATAATAATAACAATGACATGAATATCGAAATGAATTTAAAAGTAAAAATGAATATTACATTAATAATATAATAATAAAAAATTTTTCAAATATTTCATACTGCATGATATTGAATACTGTACCATTTTCTTGCTTGGGTGCAACATTACGATGATTAGCTATACAATTCCCTTTCTTCATCAAATGATTTCGCCAACTCTCCTCACCCTGTGCAATGTTTTTGTGACATAGAGGGCAGCGTGCCATGTTAGATTTAGCCACTTAAAAAAAAAAAACAACCATGTTAATTAATGGACAGAGAGAACTAGATAAATGAATGTGGTTGTAATCTTTTATTTTTGTTGGGATGTTCTAATTAAAGAACAGTAGTAGTAGTAGGTTTATCCAGTAAGTATACATAAAAAACACTCCAAAGAAGATTTTTCTAGAGACAATATATGTTTTTTTTAAATAGCCTACTGATTACTGCATAAACATTCATTATGGCATTGCATTTCTTGAAATAATATTAAGATTTTATATAATTTAAGGTGGCTCAAATTTATCAACACAAGACAAGATTGGGGACTATCTGTAAGACAGATATTATACTATCTCATTTCTGTCTGTCAGACTTAACACAGTTTGTTCAAACTTTGTGTCAACTTGATCTAACTAAATATCAATCAGTCCTACATCATCACAGACAATGTCTGATCAAATACTGTCTCATAGAGAGAAGTATGATATTTATGTGCCCTAATGTAGTTCTTACATGTGCAGAGCTTTTCAGTAACATGTTTGTCTATCTCATCTTTCTTGTGAGCCTCTTTACATCGTGGACATTTGGCAAATTCTGTTCGACTATCGCATTCAGTTAACAAGTGATCAACAAGTACAGACACCTCCACCACCTATAAAAATAAGTTATAAGAATAAAGAATTAATTATAAGTTTGCTCACATGCAGGTGAAACAGGGAGTTTAATGATCCTACCTCAATCATTTTTATCATAATTATTTATCATTATCATCACCATTCTCCACTTCCTCCTCAACATAATTATCATCGTTATACTATCATTATCCTCACTGTCATCATACAGGCGGGTTAATTGGCCGAGCGGTTAAGTCAGGGGCACCGTAACCTTCAGCTCTAATATTGGTGCTGGTTCAAACGGCTCACTCGCCAATGGTTCCGGTGGTGAAACAAGTCTTCTCGGATAGGGACTTTAAACCGTAGGCCCAGTGTACACATTTGGCTCGTGTGCACTTTAAAGAACCCTGTACATCATTCGAGAAGAGTAGAGGGTTACCCTGGTGTACTGGTCCATTAAGTCCCCTGTTGTAAAATGGATATGCCACGTAGGACAGTGATTATATTCACTTATTGACATATCCTTGGCGCTCGTGCCTAAAGAAATAAAATGAAATCCTTATTCCCATCACTGTCACTATCATCAATATCAGAATATCATCATCATCAAAATCAATGTCAACATCATCAGCTTCTTCATTATCAATGTCATCTTCATCTATAATATTGTACCTGTTTACAATGCTGACATCGTTTCAACATAGGGCAGTACTTCCAGTAGTGCAAGTCCAAGCCTTCCTTATCGAAATCTTCATTTCTCTCCAGGCAGAATACACACTGTTTATCTGGGTCGCCAAACTCGGACCCATCTGCAACACTTGCTGCTTTGGTTCTCTTGGTGAGATGATTATCGTTTGGTTGATCATCATCCTCCTCATCATCTGTTGGGGGATGCTTCTCTGGTTGTTTTTTACTGCCCTGGGCCTAATAGATAAATATGTTGTATTAGGTTTCCAATTGTAGAATAAAAGATGCAATAAGACAATATTATAGCCAGAGCTTCATGATAACATTAACAATAATCAAACATTTATAATGAGCACTATAGGAATGTCATACTGTACTATAATAACAAATTAGCATGTACACTGTACAGTATGTTCACCACATTTTGATAGATTGCAGTTTACACAATGATATCAGTGGAGTGTGTCAAAATATCTGTTCTTACAATGTGGGGTAATAGTAACGACCTATTAAAATGCTTATTAGGCTCTGCCTGACTTGCTCAATAACAAAAGCTTGATCATTGAGAAAATAAATTATTAAAATATAATTACTTATAGTTTGTATGCAAAACTTTAGCTAGACCTACCTTTGCAACTGCTCTCAGGTCAGCTAGTTGTTGCTGTAAAGCATCAATCTCTGCTTGCTTCTTCCTAGCCTGTTCTTCTCTTTCCTTCTTAGCCTCGGCCTAGGGAGGCAAAATTTAAAAATTACTATCTTGAAACAAAAGTGACGGCTAGCTCTGCTCTCAGAATTAAACGGAGTGGTGTCATACGTGATACATTGAGGTACAGTAGTTCCCTATAAATGGAAATTTTTAAATGTAATAAAAAGAGAGGGTGCGTAATTCGTAGTGTTTTTACATGCTCACCTTTCTTTCACTACGGGTTGGCTTGCCATCGATCTTGTCAAGGGCATCAAAGAGTTTAGCATAGAGTGGGTTCTTAATAATTGTTGGATCATCTTCTGATGGCAGGAGCTCTTTGATCTCTGCTCCTTTCATCTGGTAGAGGTCTGTGATCAATTTGATGGCAGCTTCACGGACTTCACCAGCTGTATGTTCAAGAGCTCTTAGCGCAAATGTCATCACATTATCTACAGACATCCCACTAGTTAAACAAATGAAAAATACACTGATGTGACCTTACATAATATTAATAACACCTATTAACAATAATAATTTGAACACTACACTACAGTATATAGACTTGTGACATATATATTATGACAGCACTTTTAGAGTATAGACAGATTTGTTAAATTGTTTAGTATAGTTGTCTGGATGTATTTTGCAAGGATGATTCCATGTGGTGGAAGTTTTGGTATTAGGTGTTGCTAAGACTTTCTTATCAGCTTAGAGAGAAACTATCTACATTATCACTAAAAGTATACACACTAAATTTAGTTTGAGTTTAAATTGTTAATTCTTAAATGTAATTCTCTAAAACCTCTCAGAGATATAAATGACTACATACTCACCTATTCTTTTCAATCCCTAGAAGTGCTAAGAGTCGCTGAACGATGTCAACTCTGGTTACGGCACTTCTGGCCTGAATTGATGTCTTGAATGGAACCAAGCAATGTTGAGGGACATTGTGAAGGATGCGTACTTCCTTGTAACCTGCCATCTCAAGTATAAAGTCCTGGCTGAAGTTTTTTAGTCTTGCATTCTGGGGTTAAATATCAAAGATATAAAATACAAAAGGTCTTCTTTTTTTTATAAATTATCATCAGCATTTCAGCCATTGTCTGCTCATTGCTGGGTGAAAGCCTTCCCAAGCTGAAGTATTCATTTGAAGTGATTTCCGAATAAAAACATGACCATAATGGCCAAAAAGAGTGTAATTATTCTCTTCATAAAGATCACGAATCCATGCGAATAGCACAACAAAAAGTGAGATTTACTGTAGAGAGTGCCTCAACAAGAATGCACAGCTCAAATGTAGTATAAGGCAAACAGAAAAATTTGTTACATTATCACTTCCGCCTGCATAAAAAATTTGGGAAATATTGATGCGGGAATAAAAATAAAAACATTTTTTGCCGCAATATTTATTTTAACAGCTTAAAAAATGATGCAATTTTGTGGCTGGAAATACATTTTCTTTAAAAAACAATAAAATCAAACCAGTTTTTATACAATATTTACAATATTCTTGCCAAATAAAAACAGTTCCTCCCTCATGAATAAAAAAAAGCAATATTCTATTGTTCTGATTAAAAAAAAAAAAAAAAAAAACGCCCACCCTCATCACTATTTTTTTAAAAAAAGAGTGATAATCTAAAAACTGTTTCTATGTGCCCATATCTCAGCTGAAAACGATTGATATTTCTTGCTTAAAAACTTGGTATTATGTCATTTTATTGGTTTAATGTTTTCTTTCTTAGTTTTTATAAAGTGTTTTTGTAGTTAAAAATGATCGTTTGTAATAACCTCATCGCTGCAAATTGGGTTCGTACAATCAAGAGTTCGTAAATGGGAGGTTCGTACTTGGGAAATGCTACTGCACTTCGGTAAATTGCTAAACATACTACTGTACTGGTAAATGCTAAACATAAACGTTACGCCAAGCTACACCTACTGTATGGTGACAGTATAGTTTTGTGGTTAAAAGGTGCTTTACTTTCAAATCCCAAAAAGAAATTAAATTTGGCAATACTCACTGTGTCGGCTGTTCTATTTAACAGCTCTGGTAACGACTTGTCAACAACAGTAGCTGTGTCAACCTTTCCTAATTTATGCCTTACAACCCAGACATCCAGGATGTAGTGTAAAACACCAGTTGCAGTGTTGAATATCTGATAATGGTATAAAAACTTCTATTATTGTTTTAATATTAAGTTGGAAGGTGGTGAGAGGAGGGTTCTCTTCTTCCCATCGGAACATGATATACAAGAAATATAACAAGGGTAATACTGTATATAGAAAAGTATGTAACTACTGTAAGGGCACTAATCCTTAAGTGAATCTTAATTTAGTATAGAAATCATCAATCAGCAACGGATGATTTATTTACTCACTCCAAATACTTTGTCCCTCAGACCTTTGGATACCACAAATGTAGCCGCCCTCAAGAGGGGCCTGAGCTCCTCCTTGTCCGTTCCCTCTTCAACATCCTCTAGTTTACTCTTCACCATCAGCAATGCTTCTTCTCGATAAGACCAGGTCTTTGAGTAAAGTTTTGTGACCTGAATTAAGACAAAATTATGGTTGACTTTACACTTCATCATGTGAAATAGAATGTAAAAAACGGAAGTGATCAAGATGTTCAAATGATGGTAAGAGAAATGATAATGATAATGATGGTGATAATGATGATGATATATGTAATAACGATATGATGATGATGATGAGGATGATGATGCACTGATAACAATAATAATAGAGGTAGTATTGTCATTGATGATGGTAACAATGATGATGACAGCAATGATTATTATGTTGAAGATAATGATGATGATAGTAATGATGATTTAGGAAGGCCTTTACTATTAGGAAGCGCTATTTGGTCTCTCCTGGGCTATGGCAGCTAGTCTTTTCTTTTTTTTTCACTTTTTTTTCAATGTTTGCTTTTTAATGTAATGTTTTGAAACGTTTTGTGTGCCCAAACTATTATAAAATAAAAAAAATGATATATCAATGATGATGATAATGATGGTGATAATATAGATGATATTAATAATAATTATGATGATGATGATGATGATGATGATAAAGATAACAAATATAATGATGATGCAAATTGTCAATTTTTAATTATCAAAATTACAATCAAAATGTGGCTACATTTTACAATTATTATAATAGTAAAAATAATTATTTACTAAATCTAGTCCAAAGGCATCAATAGCTGGTGCAGCTTCTCTGGCATTCTTATCTGACAGTCGATCATTTCCAGATGGTTGGTCTTCGTCCTGATGATTTTCCTGATTGACATCATGTTGTGGTTGTCTACCATGGAAACAATATAATGAAAACAAATATTATTGGAGGTTAAGAATTGTATTTCAGCAGATGAAAACACAAGGTTAGCAGCAATAAAATTGAACGGATGATCTCTCAGTGCGCACACAGTGTCTAACGTCAGTTGAGCTGCTGAACTATGTTGCATTCATTGTAAAGTATGAATATTATTTTCTCACAGATAAAAACTACACAAGCTTTGTATGCAATGCATTTATACCAAGGCTTGAGAAAATGAGGAGGATTTATGGATTTTTAAATATTTATACTGGTATTATAAAAGTGTAGAATATAATACTATATTTTACTGCTAATGGTTGAATCAGAAAGAAATATGAATACAGTGAGATTGGCAACAATATAGTCTTACTTTTTGACACCCCTGAGTGGACGTTCCTCATTTAGATTGTTCTTTGGCTGAGATGTTGATGCCATTACTTTGGCAACTGGTGGTTTTCTTGATAAATCTCCCTTCTCGGTATCAGAAGCTTGGCCTATAGGAATCGGGTCCAATGTCTGTGAACCAGGCTGGAAAATTAAAAACAGTTCACAATTTGTGATTTAAATTAATTTAAAATCTTCTTTAATACTTAGTGTAATATCTGTATATTACTATTTATTTTTTTCTTTGAATAAGATTCAACCAATCAGCATATATTTATAGAGTGCAAATATGAACAGCAGAAATCAGTGGCGTAATGACATACGCATTTCTCAAAGTGCACAATTATCATAAATAACAAGAAAGTGCTGTCCCCCTCCCTAACCAACTGTCATTTTTAATTTTACGATTAGTACTTAGGGTGCCATTCTAAAACCTTGAGCTGAATATCCTTTTAATTTCTTCTAAATGGTTTACTTAATAAGAAAAAGTTTTTGTTAAAGCATATGTTCCTTGGGTATATAGTCATTTTGTATTACAATAGGTTGTAGTGATGTCTACAAGGATGGAGATATGGGGGAAGGCGGGTGAGAAGAAAATGTTTTGCATAATGACATTTGGATGTAGGTGGCTGGGATATGCACCGCATTAGGACAGGGGATATGTACATGGATGTAAAAAATGTAGCAGGATAGTGGTTAGAATGAGGGGGTAGGTGAAAGTTTCTGGTTGGGGTGATGGCACAGCCTTATATTGTACGGAGGATAGAGAAATGCTTTCAGGAAATGGTTGTGAGGTTACTGCAGCATTTCAACACTACATATGATTGAATTCTTCAGAAATGGAATACAAAATACTGTTTAAGTAATTATGTTTGCACAAATCAAATTTACTTGGACAGTTAATAAAATGTATGCTATTATTAAATACTTATGCTATAGTTAAAACATGTTAAATAATAAACCCTTTTAAAATACTTGGTTAAGAAAGAAACAAATATATTAAATCAAATTTACATTTACTTGGACAGTTAATAGAATGTATGCTATTATTAAATACTTATGCTATAGTTAAAACTTGTTAAATATAAACCCTATTAAAATACTTGGTTAAGAAAGAAACTAATATATTTAAAAAAAATGCCTGACAAAATTGAAAACCAAAGATTAGAAAAACAAGAAACAGCCATTACTCCCAATGGTAAAAGTTAGTTTGCATGTCAAGATGCCAAACAGAATCAATATAAAATTTATAATTAACAGTTCTAAACTAATGTATACTTATTTACCATTAACAATAACAAGTTTTTTTTAAACCAAAGATGAGTTCAAAATACTTCTCTGATCATTCAAAATTCTCCTGTCTTTAATTATTAACTCTGATACCTCATAAATGAGATTTAGCCCTGTGCTTACCATTGTATCAACACAAATATATGTGGTGAATGATGGTCGGCAGTAAAACTAGTTATTTAGGGCAGGGAGACGATTGTGTGCATCATGCGTGGGTGAAAAAACAGCAAAATATTTGAAATTTTGATGCTTATTTTGTTAGCTTTCAACCATGGTAAGCAAATTATTAATACATTTTGAGATGTGTGAATAAATACAAGTGCATGCTGGGAAAAAATCATGCCCACGACTTACATATCTTGGAGGCCATATTAATTGCTGGAAGATAAAGAAATCCCATGTAAAAGTGAAAGCTACAATGATAGTGAATGGGAAAATGGTTGGATGTATCAAACATAAAAAAAAGGACAATGATGTGTCTATCAACAATATAAATAACAATATAAATTATTATTATATAATTTAGAATTAATTTATATTATATATTTTATAATGTATTCACATTGATAATATTTCTATCAATATTATGAACATTTTTATTATATAATTTATAATTCATTTACATTTATTAATATTTTACAATGTATTCAAACTGACATTTCTATCAACTATATATATATATATATATATACTAGTACAATAAATATTTTATTTTTGAGACAGATACAGAACTTTGTTTGACTTCTTATTTTATATATATATATATATATATATATATATATATATATATTTTTACTGTGTATTATATAATTTATATTTTTAATTATATTTTATAATGTATTTTCATTATTATACAAGCAGCAGTATTTGATCCACTGACCAGCATAGTGTGACAGGCCTAGAGGACTTGTTGGCATGATTCCCTATAAAGCTAGTAAGACTACTACTGTATTATTATTATTATTATTTTTATTATTATTATTATTATTATTAGGTAATGAAAGAGTAGGCCTACCAATACCATGAACGCTGAAATTAGCAAATGATTGATGGGTAAAATAAATAAGTTTTCTTGCTAAATTTTCAATATATAATAAGCACCCACTGTCAAATTAATACCCTTCTTCTAATATGTGCCCATCCTAAAAGCATTTATGGATCATCTAGAGCAAGAGTGAAATGAATGCTTTTTAAACCTAAATAATGAAACTGTACTATTTATAGTGAATCAAAACAAGGTCCATCAAAAAAGCAAAAGTAAAGCACAAAGGATAATTAAAATAAGAGATAAATATAAGGTTTTACAAAATTTGATGGATGGAATGCAAGGGTTTGTCTAAAAGGAGTTACACATCAGTACAACTAAAATTAAATGTTTTTATTTATTTAGAACAATATTGAACTGTGGTATCTGATGGTCAGAAAGTCTGTGTGAAAGTATGTGTGAAAACAGGAGCTCATAATACCTTTGAGAACTCCAATAAGTCATGGACAGCGAGTTGTTTATAGATTTCCAATCGATAATCCTCCATCGCAGCTTTCTTTATCTTGGCCAAGTCATAATCCTCAGTTTCTATTGCACGGCGTTTCTCGACCTCAAACCGACCAAGTCGTTCCCCAACCTGAGAAAGTAATAATAATAATCTTAAGGATTTTTCTTCATTTCTCTATGGGTTTTATTCAACATGATCAGAATTTATTCTCATCCTTTTAAAATCTAAAGAAAGTATCAAAGTACATACAAGGTAACCCAGTTGTTATATCCAAACGAAACATCCACATGGGCAAAATTCTAGCAAGGTGTACAAACATTTACACCATCAGGACAACAAAATTTGTTAATTACCTTCTGTAAATCTGCTATAGCTTGCTTAAGTCGTTTAGCAATGTCGTATTTCTCTTCTAAAAATACAAGAATAACATTAACAGTACATAATAATAATTAAATTAATCGACACATTATCAATACTGTATATCCCACTGTAAATAGATTTTATATAATGTGTACTTAGACCTCTATATGAAAAGGGAGCCATTTTTTAATTCTCTATCCAGGCAAACTACAATGTAGGTTCACTTTAAATGGTAATGCATACACAATTAAGACAAGTTGTGGATAGGGAATGGGCTCTAGTAATGAATCCTGACAATATACTGATAACAAACACTGAAAACATGTGCATTTTAGCTTACGTATCACAGCCTCATTCTTGCGGATGTCAAGTTTTCTTATTATCTGGGCGACCTCTTGGTCCTGATACATGTCAAAGGCAAGGTCATCTAATGGGGAAATGTAATCAGGTCTGAAATAAAGAGAAGATGCAGTAAAAGCCTATATCTATTATCGTGAAGATGTGATTAAAAAGTCTGGCAGACTTTTATACTATGAAATGTGTAATGCAGTAAAATATCTGACAAACATCCAAATGAAAAGAAGATGTGGAAATATATCTGATTTATCAAATATATAGACAAAATGTAGTAAAAAACCTGACAGATATTTACACAAATATGAAAAATATTATGTAAACCTACAAATGATAACACACACAATAACGGCACTTTCCTGGTGACCCAACAACGAGCCAATAAAGTACACAGTAAACGGAGATTGATTGATTGACATCAGCATCAGCACTTACCTGGTGAATGCCCCAAGCACCAAGGGGTCGACACCATCACCATCTTCTTTACCGCCCATTAACTGAGCATCTGAATTCTTGGGACGACCATCTTCTCCTAACTCCTCCCCAATCACATTAACTGCAACAATTCCAACCTTAAGTAATGCAGCATTAAACAACATTGAAATTACTTTAATTTAAAATTATGGTATACTACAATTTACAAATGCCATTGTCAGTCCTCTCTTTATTGGAAAATATTGAAGCAAGTACAACACTCAGCTGCATATCCTCAAGGAAGCTCAGTATCTGTTATAAACTGTTCAAAATCTCCAGTGTTATAATATGTAAACTAATATGGTTCTAGAGGGAATTAAATTACGTGATTGATGGTCTAGTGTACAGGTGGGCAAAGTGCGGCCTGCAGTATTAAAACAAAAAAAATCATTGGTCCTCCAACTCATTTTGATGCCCACCCCTAGTGTGGAGAGGTATGTTTGACAGACAGAATCTTGATACTTATCCATGTTTACTGAATTTCTAAAATTTCACAGGCTATTAAAATGGTCTCTTGTGATTGGTTAATTTGAGACATTGCTAGGTCATGATTTATTCTAGTTTAGATCTTCATCTTCATATATTGTAGTGTTTGTTAAGGTAAACTGAAGATTAAGTTGCAACTAGTTGAAGTTTTAGTTCAAAATATATGACAAGAAATGCCAAGTTGTTTTTAGTATAATGAGAACAAATCCTGTTTGTCTACACCATAGGTGTTTACAAGATTTAATACCAGAATACCAGGATTGGAAGATTAGTGTCTTAAACACTCAGGTATACCAAATCACTTATCCATGATTTTAAAAAAATCATCTAGGACCTAGTACCTACCTGATTGTATAGATTGTATTTGTTGACAAAGTTTTTGTGAATGACGATCTTCAGGTACTGACCAATCGCATTCACGTGCACGGATTTCAACTCTCGGGCTTTGAACCCTGTCTTCTCATTGTCCGACATGGTCACATATCTACAGAAAAAAGTAAGAAAAAAAAATTTAATATAATAATAAAACAAGAATAAAGAATAGTGTGAAAACCATAATTTTTTTTGGAAATTTTATTATTATAATCAATATTTTTGCTTAAATTTGTATATTTTTAGCATCGTTATCATCATTATTTACTGCTATTAAACTAATATTAAAATAGTGATAGACTTTTTTATGTTATTATTATTGGGCAATTCCACGTTGGCGTGGCACAATTACAAAATCATTTTCCGAGTATACTGTAAACATGCATAGAATTTGGTTCAAAGTGAAGCTTTAGTCTCATTAATTCAATTCCTTCAAACGCTAGTAATAATTCTCAAGCTGACCATAAACACGATTTCAGTACGGTACAATAAGGTGTACAGAGGTAATAAAATTCAGAATGAGCAGTGTTTCCATGGTAACTGTCTATGCTTACAATTTATCAATTTATGTTCATTAACAGTGAAAATATAATTAATTATGAAGAAACGCATACGTACTACAACACTCACTCAGGCTAGTAAAACAATAGAGCCAAAAAAAGTGAGATACAAGTTATTTCAATAATGAATAACTTTTGTACAGAGTGTGTGTTTGAATATTATTTTTTTTTCTTTGTAAAATTATCTTTTCATTGTTAAAATAAATAAATTGAAAAACTTACCCTAAACGCTTATACCTTGCTCCATGTAAAGACTCGAGGCGATGAGTTGGGATATCTCCTACATAAAACTCAATTTTAGTTGCTAGAAGTAAATACAGAAAATGCCATTAATAAAAATAATAGTGATGAGATAGTTGATTTATTGAATATATCTAACCCTACACCACATGTAAAGAAGTGTAAAGTGTTTTAAATATCAACATGATTATGTGTTACAATCATTTATTACAAAACAATGGTATAAAATATAAAAAAATGACATAACATAAACCATGATATTATTGAAATTAAGATGGAGAAAGAACTGTAGAGTGTTATGAATATCAATGTTATTAATTTTAAAATTATAAAACAATAATGATTTATATAAATATAAAGGGTATGAAATTAAAAATAGTAATATTATAATGTACAGTTCCCAAATTTTAACAGCCAATCAAAACTTGTTAATTCTAATTCCATTTATTAGACTAAGTCAGGAATATAGATATCTCACAAATGTTCAAGTTAGAGAATTTGGTACGATCTAAGCTATGTTCACATCAAGCCCGGACAAAAAATCGTGAGTTGCTACATTTTTTTTAACTCTGCGTTCACATCGCGCATGGAACACGGTTGTTCAGGTTAGTACGTATGCATTCTATTGGTTCGAACCAACCAAGCTTGTTGCTGATTGGTCCAAGAAAAAAAAATGTACGATTTCATGATACAAATGGTTCTCAGATCCATCAGTCCGGATCCGGAGTCCGGATTAAAAATAGTAGAAATTCTTTACTACTGAACCCATTTTTCACGATTTTTTTATCCGGACTCCGAACGTAGCTTTAGCAGTAATATCAAAGGGTGGAGGCTAGTACAGTAGAATGAGCATTGTCAATAATTAACAAGAAACAAGCACAACACTCATATATACTTACGTATTAAAAACTGATGAGCTAGTATTTGAAGCTTAACAACCTGAACCTTGTTTGGTAAGCGTAGGATGATTTCTTGGGGGTAGGTGCAGAAGCGGCTTGATTGCCAGCCCTTCACCAGTGGGCTGTGCACTTCCAATTCTTTCAGACTGAACCCTGTCTCAATGCTGGATGTGTGTAGCACATGAAAAGCTAGCTTGTGAGGCATCTTTTTCAATTAATATTATTCTATGAATGAAATTGCACAAAAAATTAATAATAGATTTACACTCATAAAAGTATAAATTAAAGCAGAAAATCACAGTAAGGAACCTGGCCCTAGAATACATAATTTTGTTATAAAAAATGGGCAGTGGCTATTGCTACACCAGTTCTAAAATGAATTACTGAACACCAACTCGGACAGTGTTGTATGGCACAGCCCAACAAGATTTATTGTATAATAATTGTAATTTGTATAATATAATAAGATTAAGTCAAAGCCTAATTTTTGGCAAAATCTGCACAGAAATCGGCCCTTATTTTCTGAAATGCCCAAAAGGGTGTTACTATTGATATACCGTCCTAAATATTGGTTAATTAATTCTTAATCAGAAACCATAATTATGGAATAATAAGAGGCTTATATGAAGGTCAAAGCATCAAAACACATGTTAGTGTTGAATAATTGTAAGTTTTAAATAATTTGGTAATCGTTTTCATGGCTGGATGCGAAACCGTTTTAGCGTTAAAGGTTTTTAGGCCTAGCCTAGGCCCCAGACCAAAATTTTGCGCAGACGATAGGCCCCGGCCCGCACAGGCCTTACAAGTGGCCCTACTTGTGGTTGTAGTTTGAGGCCCTAGGCTACAGTCTGGGCAACTAGGCCTAGCTTCCTCCAACTAGGCCTAGGCTAGGCCTGTCTCGTATGACGTTGTCTGTATTGGCCTTCTTACTTCTTGGCATAACCATAACCTAGGCCTGGCCCTACTAGGCTAGCTCAGCCTAGGGCTAGAATTCGATCCAACTCGGAGTCAACTCGGCCACAAAAAGTTTGGCTACAGTCAACTCAGCCACAAGTCATTTACTGGTACTAGAAGGAGTAAATCATCAAGTATAAAATACTAAAATTCTTTAAATATTACTATATTTATTGTTATTATTATTGCTGTTATTATTGTTTTCATTGTTGTTAATATTATTGTTGTTATTACGGTATTACCGTTAGTTTTAATATTAATTATTAATCTTAGCATTAACATTATATATTGTTCAAATTTTTGCTGATATTATTATTATTATTATTACAGTACCATATGAATAATAAATAATTTTCGATTTTTTATTATTATTATTATTATTATTTATTAGTCTTAGTATTATTATTTTAATAATAGTAATTTAAAAAGTTATTGTTATTGGTGTTTTATTGGTATGTTTCTCATATTATTATTATTACTATCATTAATATTATTGTTGTTGTTGTCACCTTTATTATTGTTATTATTACCCTATTATTACTAAGTAGGCCTAGTATTATAAGTATCATTATTATTATTATTATTATTACTAATTAGTATTACTATTATTATAAAAATAAACATTATCTTTAATTTATTATTGTAGTATTATTAAAGTAAATATTACTAATTAAATTTATTGTCGTTATTGTTGTTTAATATTATTGTTGAAGTAGAATGTTGTGAGTAAACAGAAGACGAACATTAATAAATAACTCTTTTTAATTCATAGGCAATAGCATTCAAATCTCTTTTGGTAGTGTGGTGGTCCTGTTTTAATAAAATATACCGTGTACTTTATTTCAATCATAATATATTGAAGAAAAAGGATGCAAAACTGAGATTTACATTAAATAACTTGTGGCCGAGTTGACTTGTGGCCGAGTTGGCTGTAGCTGAACTTTTTGTGGCCGAGTTGATTTGTGGCCAAGTTGACTTGTGGCCAAGTTGACTGTGACCGAGTTGACTTGTGGCTGTGTTGACCTGCACCCTAGGCCTAGGGCCTAATAAGTTTCATTTAATTTTAAGACTGGTGTATCAATAGTCACTGTATTGCATTAAAAATATTTTTTATAAATTATTAATCATAGGGCCTACCTAGCCCAGCCTATTTTATTAAGGCCTAGCCTGGCCCTAGGCTAGGCCTAAATCAATCAAACCTTATGAAAAAACAACTTTTCATAATTAGGCCTAGGCCTATACCCTATGCTAGTGGATGGTAATAAAAGCTAACCTTCTTGGCCTAGCCTAGCCAGGACTAGGCCTAGTGCCCTAGTTTAGTAGTACCTCGTAGTCGTAGTTGTTAGGCCTGTAACTAGGCCTAGTACTAGTAGTAGGCCTAGTACCCTGTGTAGGGGTATGACGGGGGCTAGGAGTAGGCGCTATTCTCCTCCTCCAAGGCTCAAGCGCTCTCGTCAAACCGTACCTCCTTTCTCAACCGTCTTTCTTTACTTCCCTGTCTTGATAAAAAAAATTGTCAAAACAAAACACCCATGCATCAGAAAACAAGTTAGAATTTATTAAAGAAATTGAAGTCTACTTACAGGTCATCAGTTTTAATGTAATTATTCTAAAGTTTGTATCGAATTACTAGATTGTTTAATTCCAAACACAACAATCCTATCGTTTACCTTAGCGACGACCCACTCCGCCATTACTTACACTTCGTTGAATTTATTAATGATGAATATTTATAAGTATAGACGTCAGACCAAGTGTCTCTCTAAATTTGTCATGCTGATGGTCTGCATTTTTTCTTGTGTACATGCCAGTAAACGACTGGAATCACACTACCAAAATAAATATCAGTACACTACATCGCTGCTGGCGCATGGCCTGATGATATAAAGGGATGGATGAGGATAGTGATGGCAACGATTTACTCAATAAGGTGTCACGTTTTATTGACAAAAATATTAGAAATATAAACGTGAGAATACTTTTTACACTCTTTGATACATATTTATTACGACCGCGCTTTTCCAAATGAATGCGCAGAAAAGTATGTAATAAGTAGAAAGAAGACTAAGCTAGGTCTGCGATGTTATCTTTCGGCGGAGAACAGGGCAGGGAGTTGTTATAATCAACTCTCTAGGCCGAATAACTGAACGAAACCCTGGGCTGGGATAGGCCTAGAGTGTAGTAGTAGTAGTAGTAGCCTGGTTCATTCAGCGGCCATTTCAGTTCACAGCTGCAGATAGAGAGGTTCAGAGACGATGAATTTTTTAGATGCAGTAATTTATTAATACCTACAAAAATATTTTGTTTTTTTAGTTCTAAGTCTTTCCTATGGTCTAATATAATACTATAATATTAAATAATTAAACATCAAGCTGGGAAAACTAGAAAATTTATCGCTCTCACATTTTCGGTTTTGTGTGATGATGATTCATGCAGGTTGATTCTGAATGAGATGTTATGCTGTTGCTTCAATGTAAAAATAATTTTAAGAACACTGTAAAGTATTTTATTTTGGGAACGAAAGTTAACTCAGATTTGTATGGAAAATTGCTAGAGGAAAATAGGCGTAGTATCGTAACTAATTGCTTGATAATAATGGGTCGATGAAAAGCTTATAAGACCCATCAAATGTCATGGCAAACTATCTTCTCAATAAAGTACCAGTTAGGGGATCCAGCAAATGAAAATGTAGTATTAATTTGGCTAAATTTTGTGGATGTGTATTTCTAGGTTTATATTTGCAATATATTCCCAGTGCAGGCCATATTGTACAGTTCAAAAGAAGACTCCTGCTTCAGGTTTCGAAACTTTACCTTTCCATATATTACAGTATTTTGTTATTGTGTTTCAGAATGCAATCAGTTTGTGCGGAGGAATTGGATTATGTTTCATACTGTACAGCATAAGAATAGTAAGTACTGTGTGACCATTCTAATTTTCTTAAAATCATGAATTTAAGTAATAAAATATTTTGTTTTATTTAAACAGCACAAGCGTTTTACATGTTTTTCTCAAATTCCTGATGAGTTCATTCAGAAGCATTTTAAACTAAGAGGTCAAGTGAGGTCAGTTCATGATGATCATCTATTGGTTGAACACAAACCAATCATATCCATAAAAAGGTCAACAGGTGAATATAATCATTACTCTTTTTAATAATGTTGATACGCTCATTATTTCTGAAATTTAGTCTTTTATTTTGTGGACTTCCTCAACAGACTGAGTCACTAGCCAGTGATGTGAGTATTATGTTCACCGAGTGACATAAAAAAATATTTTAGTCTTACTTTTGAATAAACAATTTTGTTTTCCTGATATTCATCAAATCAGGGAGTTGTTACTTAACAACTCCCTCATCAAATACAATTATTTTTGATGGTATTAAATTGACAAAGCTATCTTTTCTTTTTCAGTTCCAAAACCTCTGAAGCTTCATCTAGCTGGTGTTGAGTACACCAGAGAGGGTGCTCAATTCTTAGAAGAGCATTCTCTTAATAAACAAGTTTGGTTTAGGTTAATCCAGGTGAAAGGTCAGGATGGAATTGACTGCATCATATCTCTGAGAAAGGTGATACTGTAGTTTATTTTAGATATTCTTCTTGTGAATAATCTTGAGATTATTGATCAAGCTCATTAGCTCAAGACACAATGTATCTTTAGGAGGACTGTGGCAGTGGATCCAGATTTTGTTTTCCCTGGTCTGACAGCTGGGTGTGTGCCTATGATCTGAGGGCTGTGGGACCTATGATACTTGCCTTTCAATCCCATGGACCAAAACCAACACAACCCTGTCAGACTCATAATGAGATTAAAAATTTATTTAGAGCATCATGTGTATATGTTTGTCTTGTGAAATGGATTGCTGCTTATAAAGGTAACAGTAGGAGAATACTGTAACCCATAACTCATTATTCCACAACGACAGGGACTCAAGTGAATCATGGCATCGGGGTAACCCCTTACTCTTCCAAAAGATGGAACGGGTTCTTTAAAGTGCACACGAGCCAGATGTGTTGGTACACTGGACCTCCATTTTAGGTCCTTATCCAAGAATTGTGAACTGTTCCCTGGTTCTACCAACCGAACCTTGGACGAAGAGATAGAATAATTCCACTACAGTTTTAGCAGTTTGTGGCCCATGCGCCTAAATAAATAAAGTAAAAGTACATTTTGTATGTATGTCTGAAACCAAAATATATTTATAATATAATTATTAATTTTTTCAGTCAATGTTCAAGATATGGAACCTAAATGAAGAGATTCTGTTTCATGGTTATGGAAAGGTAGTACCAGTCATCGATCGCACTGGTAATAAATTCACAATAAAGCTTACACAGAGACTTTTACAAGCTGAGTTGTATGCAGAAAGAAAGAAAAAAGGAATGTGGGTACAGCCATCAAGAAGAGAGAGATTTACAAATTGGTTCCATAATCAGCCACTGTATAGAATCATCAGTTTTATAAGAAAAGCAACATCAAGAAAAGTTTAATGTTATCTAAATTATTGCCAAGTAAAACATTATACTGTATTTGCTGGGTTATCTTAAAAAAGTTATAGGTTGTTTTTATAATCTTCCTCAAGTAAAATTTTGTTGGTATCATTTTGTCAACTTAGAAAAGAAAATAAAATACATAAAAGTATTAACATATTCATAATTAATAATCATGATGAATAAAAGGTGTAGACATGTTAGTCTGCTATAAAACACTTTTGGGACTATTTGAGCTAATAAATTTATAGTTAGTCTCCAAAGTGCTGATGTCATCAAGTTGGGCGGGGGTGGGGGGAACCGGTTTTCCCACCCCACTGATTTTTTTTCTTAATATGAAAAAAATGGAGAAAAATGGAAAATTATAATCAACTTTTATCAATAATTATAAGTATAACCATTTCTGGCTATCTAGAGATGTCATAATCATACATTTTCATACCTCGGCCCCAACCATGGTGAGGGTCATTGAGGTGGTCTATCTGTGAAACCCTCTCCCTGGGACCCTCTATTTCAAAGTCCTGGATCCGCCACTGGTCATTATAATTAATAATGTAATATGATGTAGGCCCTGTCAGGGATGAAACCAGTAATTTATCAAGGATCGCTATTTCAAAAAAGTATTTTTGACAGTGCAACGGCAATGAAACTCAAAGATGTTGACCTTAGAAACACAAAAATTTATTGATGCGAAGGTTTCGGCTACTGTACTCCTGTAGTTTGTCAACGCTTGACATAGAATGAACATTCTTAGAGAGTTAAATGGTAATAGTCGGCAAACTATAAAGGCTTAATGATATATGTACAAATTTAAAACAATAAGGCAGAACAATGATTGATCAAGTGGTGGACCGTGGGAAAGCATAACGATCGTTATGGGATTAGCTAATGGTAATAGAATGGCGAAACGTAGGGCTATGATTGAAACCAAGAAAAATGAAGGGGCGATTAAAAATAATTGATTAAAAGTATACTAAGAATTGAATTAAAGAAATAAATGTAGGCCATAAAAAATTATGTATATATATAATCGTGACATAATGAAAGGTAAATATATAAAAGTATAGATAAAATTAAGAGGTGAAAGAAGAACATGTTCCTATTTGGGTACTGTAATTATTTTTCATACAAATGCTGAGCTATACCCATGTGTAGGACACAAAATTTTATTCAGGAAATATATATA
>NW_022683639.1:3256-16481 GCF_011630105.1 Anneissia japonica | reverse complement strand
ATATAAAGGATAGTGTCTGCCGGAGACATACAATAAAAAGAGGGCTGATGTATTTCCGGAACATAAATATAATTTATTTTAACGAATATTTCGTCCTCTTCCTAAGGACTTCATCAGCGTAACTGATTTACATTGAACAGAGCTAAGTATTTAAACGATAAGGTGATATAAATAGTTATTTAAATCAATGGGCGTTCGCTTAAAATGATTAATAATGTAACCGTGAAGCCTATGTAATGAGTATCACTCTCCGTACATAAATAAGCAGGATAGACTATAGTATACTATGCATTTATATATGTAACTATAGGATTAATCTAGTGAAGGCATAATTATGAACAATATCTAGATCAATGGTAAGACAATAATGGATTCCAATAACATGGTCTCAAATATAAGGTAACAGAATCTTTAGCGTATATAAAACTATCTATGGTACTGCGTCAAACGTACATCTAGGTTGAACTATTAGCAAAAGCGTAATCATGAACAATACCTCTATCTTTTAGGCGATGAATCCATTTGGTTTCTTTGCAGCGTCTATCCTTCTAAATCTGAGGTCCAAAAAACTGATGGGATAATTCGAGCTATTGAGTCAGCTGCACAATTTCCTCCCAGGCTTCAGTCATATTGACAAGTTTTGTGAAAAATAAGCTACACATAGGCCTGTGGTTATTAAGTGTGGCTGCATCGGGCAATATATTATTATAATCATCGCTATCCTATTTTACAACTTATTTAAATTGCTGAACTTTTTTTTTATATTTCAGGAAGCTGCAAAATGCAACCGTGTAAATTTCCACATGATTTACATTCGAGTCACAATTTGGCAATCTTGCAACGACTGTTTCTCGATGAAGTCAGACCAGTTGATTTATACAGTCGTCTGCAGGAGAAGTTTGAACGAAAGCTGAAGCTTTGCGGTTTTTATGACACAGACGAGGGATGTAAAGGCGGAGAAATGTGCCAATACCTGCACTTCTGCAGGTATAGTACAATTAGATAATTCATTACGATCTTTTCTGTTAGTTCTCTTAGTGCTCTAACTGGTGACAGCATCGCAATTGAGCACAAGTATATGATTTTATGTGGACATGATAGTATAATATCATCGTGCCCATATATGGACAATTCACCCAAGCCAGACTACTCGACTATTAACAATATTTTATCAGACCATTGTCAAGACTATCAAATTTCCTTTGACAAATAAATGTTGTATGCCCATATATAGTCATGATATGCCTATATATGGTCATGATGTGATGTCATCATGACTATATTTAGGCATGTCACATGTTTTTGTCAAATAAAATTTGAAAGGTTGGACAGGGTTCAATGATGTAAAATATTATTTAACAGTTTAGTCAAATATGGAACTGGTGACAGTGGAGCACTGTGTTTTCTTGGTATGCAGGTGATTTTTACAATTTCTTTTTCTAACAGGTATCACATAAAAGGGACATGTAAATACGAAGATGATTGCAATTATAATCACGATATATTGGGTGAAAACTGCAAAGATGTTCTTGTTCAGTTTGGAATAAAAACAGACCAATCGGTTGAAGAAATTATCCGCACAGTGCGAAGCCGTTTAAATGTTGATGTAGAGGTGGTGCAAGATACCGCCGATGACAGTAAGCGCTCCATCGCCCATACCAAGCTGAAGCTTTGCGGTTTTTACGAAACAGACGAGGGATGTAAAGGCGGAAAAAAATGCCAATACCTACACTTCTGCAGGTATAGTACAATTCGATAATTCATTACGATCTTTTCTATTAGTTGTTTTAACTGGTGGTAGGCGTTCTGCAATTGAACATAAGTAGATGATTTTATATGGACATGATAGTATAATATCATCGTGCCCATATATGGACAATTCACGCAAGCCAGACTACTCGACTATTAACAATGTTTCATCAAACATATTAAGCTCTGTCCAGAATATCAAACTTTTTTGACAAATAACTGTTGTATGCCCATATATAGTAATATGATGTGCCTATATATGGGCATGAAGTGATGTCATCATTAGGCCTACCTTTTTTATTCATGTCACATGTTTTTGTCAAATATTATTTAATAGTCTGGACAAGGTTTAATGAAGTAAAGTATTATTTGACAATTTAATCAGTCTGAACAAAATATCTTTTGAATTTGATAGGTAGGATTATTAATAAACATTAAAACTGGTGGTGATGGTAGAGCATTGTGTTTTTTTTTGTATGCAGGTGATTTTACAATTTCTTTTTCTAACAGGTATCACATAAAAGGGACATGTAAATACGAAGATGATTGCAATTATAATCACGATATATTGGGTGAAAACTGCAAAGATGTTCTTGTTCAGTTTGGAATAAAAACAGACCAATCGGTTGACGAAATTATCCGCACAGTGCGAAGCCTTTTAAAGATTGAGGTAGCTAAGGTGGTGCAAGATCCCGCCGATAACAGCAATTGCTCCATCGACCTTACCAAAAAAACTGAAATATGCTCTTATAATATTCGAGGTTATTGTCATTCCGGTGATTTGTGTGATAAAATCCACCATAACCTACCGTACATGTGGCTGTATAGTAACGGCAAATGTAGCGGCAATAAATGGATGCTATTCGACCCAGACGAACAGGTGGATATTGAAAAAGACTATTGCAACGTGAACAAATCTTCTACCAATATCAATGACTGGTATGTTAGTATATAAATCTGCTTGTTCTTGAGCCAATTTATTTGAGTAAGTTAAGTACAGGAGGGCAAATCCATAATGTCGGACGTGCATTTCAGACACTTTAGGGATGTTTTTCAACATAGACTTGTAGGTGTATCATTTTGTTTTGCTGTTAAGCATATAATATACTAGTTACTATTTTATTTTAAAATGAAGACATTTTTTGATTGCTATGGTTATGGAGAATCGGGACAAAATGGCCTCGTGTCGGACGTACTCAGTGAAAATGGTTTTAATAAGTAATATTTTCTGATAATTATTAAATAATAATTAGTTGATGTGGAGGGCCAAAAAACCTTTTTGTAATTTTACATTTTCTTAAGAAAAAATGGATGATTGAAACCGTATCGGACGTACAATAAATTGTGTCGATTGACACAAAAATTTACAACTAATTAGCAATAACTTCTGTGTATTTTAAACATTTATCAGTTACCAAACTTGGCGTTTCAAGCATTAGTGAATGTGAATTGCCCTCTGTGACCTACGGCAATAGGTAGCCCAATTGTCTTGATCACATATGCTTTTAAATAGGAAGATGTTGTCTTGTTTAGGTAGAGTCCTCAAGTTTTGGCCTGACCTATGCATAACATGAACTCTAGCCTCGTCATTTGAAAATTTGGTTGCTTCAGCAGGAAACTCATTACCATCGACCCAGTCACCAATATCGAATTCAGATCTTCTTCAGACTGTAGGCCTACTTCCCCTGCTTCAATTTCAGACTCAATTTCACGCTCATTATCTACATCAGCATCTTTAATCCACACTTCATTTAATTGATCTGAATTAGAGGTTTGGACTACCCTTAAACGACAACTATCAATTGCTATATGTGTATTTGGTACTGTTCCAGTGTTACTCCAATGATTTGTTCCCGTTTATTCCCTCGAAGATATGAAATATATGCTCATAATGGGGTTTCTGCTAACAGCAACTTCATAAAACTCATGAGATGTATTGGCTTGAGCCTTGCCACTACGGACATAACGCGAACGTTTCATGTACCACCTCTTTACCATGACTGGTTGCAAGAACGTTCAACCTTAAAATTAAAGGAGTTTTCCCATTTAAAGAGATATGAAAAAAGAGACCCAGCCCAATCAGAGAAGATATCAGTACCTGTATTGGAAATCGATGGGTATTTTTTCTTCAGAGTAGAAAAAATTGATGTCATAAAAGCACACACTTAACTTAGTGTGTTCCAAGTCATCTGATATAATTATAATGCTATCAGAATCAATCCAGGAATGAGCTGTAAAACAATGTTGCCTGGCCAATGACTTCAGTGCGCTGACAGGATTTCATTTTGGTTAATGAAACTTGCATTTTCTGATAAGTCAACTTAAAGGACTACATTCACACCATCCACGTTTTTTTCCATACTTGTAGACTGGGAGCTTGCCTAATGTAAGAATGGATGAGAAATGGGTTTAACTGCCTCTTTAATTCTGCAAACACATCCTCTACACTTGCCATAAACTCTACTTTTTCAACACCCTCATAATTAGGATTTTGCCACTGATATTTAATGAAGAATCCATTTATTTTCTGTTAGTGCAAACTGTTCAATTTTGTTGTAGAAGTCATGGCATGTACATGCAATTAGAAAGATTTTGTCGAAATAAAACTACTTCTGAATATTTCTTTTAATTCAATTACAGATATACCGGAAGTTACACATCATTAAGTATATAATAATGCAATATTATTTTGTTAAAAGTAGGCTAAATTATTACCTTTTAAATGCGGATTCTGTCACATTTTGCATGTATTTTTAAAGAAATTTTAAAAGTATATTTAAGGGTTGTATAAACAGTAATGAATAGAAGGTTGTACATGTTTTAATTATGTTTTTTATATACACATATAAAGTGAGCGATTTGTAAGTAAACTAAAAGAGGCTCCTAGTACTGCAAAACTACGGTTTGACGTAATGATGATCTTAAACCGTCAAGTTCACCGAGTATCCACAAGAGGGTGTGTATTTGAGCCCAGCAGTACACCATTCACAACAAATTGGGAATGGTATTGGAAAGAAGATGAAGATTTATGGACTTCTTATACAAAACAAGTGAGAATTTGTTATTATATTCGATATAGAATGCCATTTAATTATTTCGATTGTGCATATCTGGTCAAAAGTCAAGAGATATATACAATCACGTCACTAAATTGTATGTTATCTTCTTAAGAGTTATTGATTGTTTACAGATTTGGATATTACTTCCCCAAAGATAAAAAAAAAACTGGGATAATAATGCTGTAATAAAGAGACAGAATAAAGTTGGATTTTTGGTCCTTGCAGTCAAACTTACTTAAGGGAATACTGTTACTACTTAACATAAAACACGAGGTACATTACATTCACACTAGTAATTACTAGGCTACCTTTGAGAATATATGCTTTACGAGTTGGTATTACATGTTGTGTTTACCAGAAAAAGTTGCATAGTGGCCAAGTCTTCAAATGCCACGTTTAGATATTTATTCCTGGTAGACATGGCATCCTTCGTTTTGTGCAAGCAAAACGGAACTTTTTTATCTAATCGTCTAGCGTATAAAATGGCTTGAGTTAACATTGTTGTTTAATTTGTCTTACAGGGACGGGATGCGATGCAATCGGACAAAGATAGTGATGAGCTGGAGGAATTGTATCAATATTACCTGTCTGGTCAAGGTGAAGCAGTTGTACACTTCAGTACATCAGTCCATCATACATACAAACTCAGTTTTCAGGAAATGAAGCAAACGAACAAAGTGCATGGTAAAAAGCGTGATGTACGCCGACGCCCTCGAAAAATGGTAACAATTAGTGACATTAATATTTACAAAGAGAATTGGCAAGCGAAAAAGTAAGTGAAAAGGACCTTACGAATGCTTATTTCTGTTCAGCATACTTGTGTGTCTTGAATTCTATAATCACTAATGCAGCGAACGGGCTCTAGTGATTTAATGTACAATACAGATAAAAAAAATGATATACAGTAATAGTTTACTTACAGATGTTTGTTCTAACTAACAAATAAGCAAATGTATGCCTAAGTTTTTACAATTTTCCAGAAAAAAACAAAAAAAACTGGTGTAAAAGTCTGGGGTGCATTGTGTCGGCTGACACTAGCCCAGCATATTTATTGAACATAGTCTTGGCCTGGTGCATTACCAGTTTCTTCAAAATGGTTGTGTGTCACGCCATGTCGACCCTGTCAACCTCACCGTGATTCAAAAACATTCAGAAGAGTTAAAGTGGGGAAAGAGGGAATGAATGAAGTGTGCCCATGAGCTCAGTGGCGGATCCAGCAGTGGGCGAAAGAGAGCTTGATTATTGTACTCACTAATTTTGAATTTTATATTGTTTGACGATGAACACAACGCAATATTTTTTTCCAACTATTTCGTAAATCAGGATGTAAAAAAGGCCAAAAGATGAAGACCTAAAACTGAGTTTTTTTAGCCATTATTATGGAATATAGAGTACCCAGCCATAGAACAGCTATCCATGCTCAGTGGCGTAACGCCATGACGCGCTCTTGTGTGGTGGTCATGGCCTTACGGGCCCCTTCGGTGCCCCTACCCATAGGGTCCAGTCCAGTATGGTCCTCACTCTATATCACACTAATCTAAAAGGGCTTTGTTGATACAGAACAGCATAATGTGTCTCTGACATCGATTGTAGGACATCATATTAATCTAATGGGGTTAGGATGCGCAGCCGGCCAGTTCCCCTACGTTTGTCAAAATTTTGTTTAAATGAAGATGAAATATTCAAATTTTAAGTCTGAATGAGTGTTATTTCCGGGCATATAGAGGTACCATAATCATAATTTGCTTTGCGACTCTCAGTACCATATACATAGACTATAGGTCCTTGTTTAGGACTTTGCCTGTGAGGGAAGTGTGTCTAGAGAGGGGGCATAGCTCTCGTCGGGAGGAAGTCAATAATTGAGGAACATTGCTTTGAAAAAACATTTTTACAATCTGAGAGTGCCATTTCCAAGCATCTAGAGGGGCCTGTTCTTAAATTTTGCTCACCCCAGCCCCAACCATGGTGAGGCTGAGGTCGTGGACTACCTGGCCCTATTGCTATTATAGAAAATATAATCAATGTTTATGTCTGCAATGGGAAGAATATCACCACAAGAAGGGCCCCACCCCACTGGAAATAATAAGTCTTATTCTAGATTTTTGTGGGCTATCCTTGGTGTTTACACCGAATAAATCCAGTCAATCTTTCAGCGAATGAAAATATTCTTTCCATTGTACGAATACAAAACTTATCGGGCTCAGGAAGTGAACCGACGCTTTGATTCGCGCGAATAAATTCGCCTAATGGAAAATTAGCTTTAGACAAGCTGAGCTATACGAACCACCGCTTGAGAGTCAAAACCAAAAAAAGAAAGGATTATAGGGGCCGTAATGTCATTTCTGGATTTAACCTTTCGAAAAAAAAGTCATCGTAGGCCTATCCTAGGCAACGTGCAATGGACGATTCGGATGGGGAAAAAACCACAATGGAACAAAATTTCAACGGTGAGCGATGAAATGGGCACAATCCGTCATGTGGTATGAAATCAACCAATCAAATGACTGGTCTATTTAGGTGTGTTATAATATGAACTAATCGATTTCAAAATAATACTGTAAATAACTTGCATTGTATTTCAATATCGACTAAGTTTGAACAATATGTGGAGCCCAATGTGTAGAAAACACTATTGATATTCTTGCAAATGCCGTAGCATTAAGATAGCAAAACTGAAGTTTAAGATTTGGGTAAAGCCAACTCCACTGATAATCACCTCGGATTTATGTAAAGTTGTTAGAACAATATACACATTTACTGATTTATGCATGTTCTTTAGGCGAACTCTGAAGGCGATGACAAACCAACATATGATTAAAAACCCTCTGATCGTGTTCCCAAAAATATGGAGTTACTATTTTGACGATCTTGATGAGTCTAAGGATTTCTGCCTGGTTGAAGTTAAACAAGGGAGTGACGAGTACGATCTGATCTCAAATGAGCTGACTGCGGTGTCCCCGAAGAAAGTTCGAGATTTGGAAATTCAAAGAATTCACAATTTTGAACTCTGGGAGGACTTTTATAAGTATGTAGGCCTACTCAATTTATTTATTTATTAATTTTTTGAAAATATCTAGGAAACATTTTGGTCTAATTAACATTGGATGTTGGAAGTTTTCAAACCTTTAGGTACTAAAAAATATTTAGGCCTATATATAATATTTTTAATGTTTATGAATATTTAATCATTGATTAAAGATGATTTATTTTATCGTCTAGAAAACGTAATCAAATGAGTGATGAAATTGAGGGAAAAAATGTTGTTACAGAATTGATTTTATGGTACGGAACCTCATCGCATGCTATCTCTACGATTTGTCAACAAAATTTTGACGTTAGTAAGCACCCGACAACTGCCCCTGTAAGTTTCACCAGTAGGCCTAATATTGTTGCGTGTATGAGGGAAACAGTTCATTCTGGACTACACAAACTATTTCGTGTTCGAGTATTGATAAATAAAGTTGAAGAATATTCTAAATACAAACCATGTGCAAAAAACGATTGTTCAGCAACTTGCGACTCAGTTAGTGATCCTTCTGCATACACTGTCTTTAACAAAGACCAATTGTATCCGGAATACCTGTTCACTTTCAAGTACTAAGGTCATAGTTTTTCAGAAGTTGATGACATTATTGTTGTCCTGTTTCTCGCAATTATTCTAATGCTTGCAGATGTGATAACTTAACTTGATTACAACTTGAAAAGCGTTAAAAAGCTTGGGAAATAAGTGGCCGTGACTTGCAGTGGATTTTAGCAGTTCACACACTGCGTTGTATGACGAATCATCTCCACTTTCTGTGAGTGCTTTACGACACAACACCGCCTGAAAACATTTTGGTCTAATTAACATTGGATGTTAGAAGTTTTCAAACGTTTAGGTATTAAAAACAATATTTAGGCCTATACATAATGTTTTTAATGTTTATGAATCTATTTAGTCATTGATTACAGATGATTTATTTTATCGTCTAGAAAACCAATCAAATGAGAGTCAAATCAGAGTACCTATATTGTAAATTTACAGAATAAAAAGAAAAAGGAAAGAAAAACAATGAAAGTAAAATGAAGAATGAAAAGATAAAGCAAAGAAACAGAAAAGAACAAGAAAGAAGACAGAATTAAAAAGGGAAAAAGGAATTAAAGTAACAGAAAAAATGTGAAATTAAACAAGATAAAGGAAAAAATAAAGGAAAGATAAAAAACAAAAGAAATTATAAAGAAAATGAAAAAATAACATAATAATTAGTCTGTTCAGGTATAGGATTAATTTGCAAAGTTAAGGAAAGGGAATCACAATTTTCGTTCAAATAAAATTAAAAGTAATCGAAAATACAAATAAGAAAAACAACTATCTGTATCTGTTTGTTAAACAAAACATGGCATGATTTTAGAACTGATGTTTGAAGCTTTAAAAAATGATTAAACAATTGGCTCTACTATTTGGGATACTATAATGCATTCATTGTGTATCTAACAATTACACAAGAACCCAACTTTGAGAAGGCCGTTAGATTTTAGACTATGTATTCTGTCGCAACAACTAACTTGGCAACTGGTTGAGGGCAAAGTTCGTATTTGCATTTGATTGTGTTGCCATAATAGTTAAATTGCCAGTTTATCAATATCAAAGTTTATATTAATAATAATTGCGTGACAAAAGTATACAGGCACTTGGGCTTTGCTTGGAAGAAGTTTAAAGATCTAAGCACGGAATGTCACCAAAGTGCCAGGCAGAAAAATAGAAACTGGTTTGAGGAAGAAAAACAAAATTTCCGTTTTGCTACAGGGTGGAAACGTGACAACAAAAACAATGGCTTTACCACAGTAGGGGGAAAAGCCCCCCAAAAAATATTTAAAAAAACAAAAACAAAAACAGAACAAAAACAACGGCTTTTCTATAGTAGTAGGACAAGCCAACAAAAAAAAATTAAAGAAATAAGCAAACAAATAAAAAAACAAGCCAAAAACATAAATAACTACCGTACGTTTTCCCCAAATAACGACATTCTTCCCCGAAAGTTATCAAACATAGTTATATTATGTATGTTTCACAAACACAGATTTATATTAATTATGTATTTGTATATTGACGTGTTAATGCTTTTTTTCCCTGTATTTTTAATCGGTGAAGTTTTGTATAGAAGATAAAGTTGTTATTATTGTTCCAACGATTTTACGCAAATCCGATGTGCTGATTGTGTGATTGGCGGAGCTGGCTAGCTTAACCCTAACCTTAAACCTACCTCGATGTAATTGCATTGCATTGTTCACTCCTATAAACTTCTAAGCACTTATATATACATATACATATATATATACATATACATATATATATATACATATACATATATATATACATAACATATACATATATATGTGTGTGTGTGTGTGTGTACAGTATGTATTATGTATATGTACGTGTGTGATATGTTTTTAAGCAGCAACTTGTCAACGGCTACCTATAAGCTATTACGTAGCTTAAAAATTAGCTCCACTATGTGTGCGAGCCCAAAAGTTGTATGAAGGGAGAGAGACCAGTGTTCTTAGATCCGTAATATTATCGTAGGGGCCTCTGTGGTACGGTCGCCGAGATAACAAGAGATTGCGGGTTCGATTCCCACCATTTCATACAACTATAATATGGAACTTTCGTTGATGAACTATGTTTGATACACTCTATAACATCATGTTACTATATATTTGAGCACTGTATTATTATCTGATTTATACATTGTGTTCTCAGTGCTAAGCAGCAACTTGATTTGAATGTATATATATATTTGAAATATATTTATATATTATATATTTATATAATTATATTATATTATTATTATATATATATATATATTATAACTGCACGATATCCTATAGGTCTCTGTAGTTTGATGGGTATGATACCCGCCTTGACAGCGAGAGGTTGCAGGTTCGAATCCCGCCAGAGACACTTTTTTCTTACAACGGAAATGAAAGGAACTTTTCGTTGATGAGCATCTTCCTATTTGAGAAATGTTATTATTATTTATCTGTTTGTTTATATATTCACGGTGCAACGCAGCAACTTGATTTGAATATTATTTACTATGATTTCCCAGCTGCGACCTATAAGCTTTTCTAGCTTAACCACAGCTCCACTGTGTGTAAGCGTTTTAGTCAGTTGTATGAAAGAAGGTGCCTGTGGGTTAGAACTGCACGATATCCTAAGGTCTCTGTGGTCTAATGGGTACAATACTCGCCTTGGAAGCTAAAGTTTGCAGGTTCGAATCACGCCAGAGACACTTTGTTTCATACAAATATGTGTGTGTACATACGAATGGTTGACATGTATTCTCGAAAGTTTATCAAATAATAATTGTCTACTAATAATGCAAATGAAAATATGATTTTTATTGATGTATATATGTTAAAGAAAGAAATGAATGAAAGAAAAAGGAAGGAAATTTAAGAGATATGAAAAAGAGTGAAATCACCGATTGGTCAAGTGTTGTTATTTTAAGGGTAACTGTACGTTAGATTGTTGATTATTAGTGTGTGCAGGCCCCGCCGTAACTAAAAGCTATAAAATAACTAATAATATCTAGCAGATTGTAATAAAGTAGCCCAACACGATTGCTAGCAGTTATACTTATATTAACATGTAGTTCATACTCTGATTAAAGAGAGTAAGGTTTTGTAATTTATATTTACATTAATACAATTTTTTACGTCATATATACCCATATTTGTACAATGGTTGTTACGAGCAAACATAATGATCACAAAATAAAATAAATTAAATTATATGTATCTGTACTATCTAATCATTAAATTTAAAGACGTTGTACAAGTTTAGTAATAGGCCTAATATGAACTCATCTTGCAGTCATCTTAATCCCATCCGTTACACTGGCTACTGCACTTGCGACCTCAGCACAAACTAGTTGAGAACGTAATACGTCACGAGCGCACACAAAATGTTAAGTCAGAATCTTTTCATAGAATTGTCTTTTACCAATTCTAAATTGGTACACTTCTCATTTAGGCCTAAATGTAAAGTTGATTTTTGAAAATTTTATATTCTTTGCTAAAACCCCACAAGATGTCTTCTCTCATTTTGTTGCTTAGTTCATGGTGTCAAATCTAGCTTGTTGTATAATCCAATTCGTAGTTTGAACTGCGCATGCTCGTATCAAGGCCAATTAACATAAACAAACATACATACAACATAGGTTCGATTGACCTTGGATACCATGGCACACGCGCATGCGCTGTCCAAACCACGAATTGGCTTATTTGCATTAATAAAACCTAGCTTCACTATAACACAACTAAACCAGACTTTGACAATTATATAAGACAAACTCACATTATAATATAATTATAAAGCAGAAAAAATAGGGAAAAAAAACCTTCCAAATTCAATTAAAACTTTCAATATCTCAGTTAAAAGGATTAACAATTATTAAAGTTTTGTTTCCATGAAATCGCTACACTGTCGCTAGCGTTTTCACTCCAATAGTTACTGTGTAGCTGTCCCGACACAATCGGGAAATCTTTCCGATTCGACCAACCAATCAGAGTCGCTGATGACTGTCGCCGATAGCGCGTAGCGATTGTATAGAAACCAGAGCATAAAAAGAAATGTTTTCATTGATTTACAGGTATTTTACTCCAAAAACATTAACGGAATTACCAGCCAGTTTATGCAAAAGAATACAGGAAAGGTTTTATGTAACTCTCCGATAATTGACAGGGATTTCTTTCTCTCATTGGAATATTTATTTGTAAGTTAATAACCTACTGAAATATACAAATGATGCAAGTCAAATGTGGAGCTCATGACAGACAGTATTATGCTAGGCCTATATCCATTTATATAAGTTAAGGTTTCCGCCTGCGTTTGATGTGGTACAAGGCGGTCCATAAAGATTTCCTTCGATAACATATACTTGGTTGTCCACAACAAAACTATCCCACCCGTCACTCCTGCATTGTAATTTCTTTAATTTTTTTACAAAATGTTTGCCCTCAAACCTCCAGAATTCTGTTTCTACCATTAAGTCGTCACCACTAGATTCCAAGTCGGTATATGCCGCAAGGATCAAATACGTTCGTTCGTATGCCTGCAATTAAAGAAAAGTTTGTGTATGTTATGTGCCTCAAAGGTATTTGCCAGAAAATGTCGGAAAATGTTTACATAAATATGAAATTGTTTTGCTTAAATTTATTGAATATTTCAATGAAGCATAACTATTTTGTGGGGCACCCTTGACACCAAAATACTTCTATTAATGTTAAAATAATACAGCAACAGGCCAAAAATGTGATGGTAATGTTGACGATAATGATACTGTTGTAGTTGATGACAACAATGATGATGATGATGATTAATTTGGTGACAATTATCATAGGCGTAGATCCCGGGGGGATGGGGGGATATA
>NW_022683639.1:0-1999 GCF_011630105.1 Anneissia japonica | reverse complement strand
CAGCCACTGACAATTATTATGATGCAGTTGGTGGTGATGAGGACGGCAAAAACGGCAACTCCTTTTTAACATCTAAACACGCACAGCGCCTTTGATTTTTACTTCGGTCAGTGGTGACGTCATCACTTTTATTTGGACTGAATTTTCCTATTTCCGACTGATCACTATATCGATATAGTGACTCAGATTATTATTATTATTATTATTATTATTATTATTATTATTATTATTATTAATATTATTATTATTATGTTTATTATTATATTATTATTATTATTAATATTATGATTATTATTATTATTATTATTATTATTATTATTATTATTACTATTACTATTATTATTATTATTATTATTATTATTATTATTATTATTATTATTAAATATACGTTAGTACAACACTATTATTCTATACACACAGTGGAACAGAAGTCAATGTAACAACGTTATAATGATGATTCTTATGACTGGTTACATAATGTTGTTATACACCATTTCTGATTGCAACAACACAAATTCGCATTTATCATACAGCCATGTAAATGCCACATGTAAAATAAATCGATATTGAATAGACCCCCCTTGCAATGTTTAGACTACATTGGCCTATCTGAAACGCTGGCGGCGCCCGACCCTGGTAGGAAATCCGGATGATGGTTATCTTTTATTTTCTTGTGCCAGAAATACGAAAGTTACGTGAATGAAATTCTCATGTCATAGCATGGAGGAATAAACTTCCTCCATGGTCATAGTTATATATATATTAGGAATCGACAAGAAAAATAAAAATCTACGAAATTATATTTTTTTTCTATTTTCATTCAATTTCGTCATATCTCTTCGGATGTTGGCGAGTGCAAACATTGCAAGGGGTCTATTTGATACTTTACCTCCAAAAGTTCAAACTGACGTATTTCGTACTGGCTTTTTATCTTCTGGTGAATCTTAAAGCGTCTGCTATATTTACTCCATTTATACACTAAGGTGTATCTTGGCCGTGAAACAGAATCATCTTTGCTTTGGACAATGACGTAATAATTTCCATCGTTGTCTCTAAACGAGTCAATGTATTTTGGGACGTTTGGTTCTACGAGAACTTCATGTAATACCCATGTTGCCACTGAAACATTATTAAATGGTCAATGTTTTTAGATGGGTTTGTTACAGATATAATAAAATCAAAGTAAAATTGTACTGGCTTACAAATCGTTTAAAATTTCGAATAAGGTATAAAATACCCTGTCCCATCCCGCAGATGCTCCGTTCTCGTGTTGTTTATAAATTCATATATGCGGGATGTAATTCCGCTCATATTGGTGAATTTTATTAACTTTATTTAAATTGATTTATTTTATTTCCACCAACAGCAAAGAATCGCCATTTACAGCCTCATGGATACTTCATTAATATGCAACAACCCTGTTAGTCATAAAAATATGTTTTTAATTTGCATACCATGTGCAAGTGCAATGCAATAGCCATATATACATGAGTATTGAATTGTAATTGTCACTGATGATGAGAATTGGCTGTCACGAAATGTCTGTCGTTATATTAAAGGCTTGTGGCCTATTTATAAAATGCCTGGTTGAGTTTGTTTTATTCAGACCGTTTGGTAACATTGTATATAAAATCAAAGTAATATTAGGCCTATAACAAAAGAAATTGTATTGCTCGTAATAATAATGATAATTAATGACAATGATGATACAATAATAATCATATAATAATGCTAATAATAATAATAAGTTAATAATAATAATAATAATAAGTATGTAATATAATAAAAACATTAAAACGTATGTGACATACGGTAGCTGTGGCCTATGTTGATACTAATAATATAGGTTATAATAGGTTATAATAAAGATTATATAAAGGGTACGATTACAACAATGACGACGACAACGATAATAACAATAACAGTAAATTATAATAATTTACTGTTATTGTTATTATCACACTAACAGTAAATTATAATAATGATAATAATTATATAA
>NW_022683638.1:0-516 GCF_011630105.1 Anneissia japonica | reverse complement strand
TGTTTAAAACTTTTAAGCGATAATGACCGTAAGTGGCCAAGTAATACTGATGCTATCATTGCCAAAGCAAATTGTAAACTTTTTATTTTGTGGTCGTTGAGGAGAGCTGGTTTCAATTGTGATGAACTCCTGACGATCTACAGGAGTTCTTGAGTATGCTGCGCCTCTGTGGCACCCAGGCTTAACTAAACAAAAAAGCATGGCAATTGTGCGTATCCAAACGCAAGTTTGTCGGTGCATTTTAGCCGATAAGTTTATTAGTTATAGTGATGCCCTTTCACAGCTAGGACTGGAGAGACTGTCTGACCGTAGGGTCTCACTATGTACAAAATTTGCTAAAAAAGCAGTAAAATCTAATAGATTTCATAATTGGTTTCCAATTAATAATGCATGTCACACCATGACACTACGCACTAATAAGCCATATAAAGAATATAAAAGCACCAAAACAGGATTTATAAATAGCCCATTACCGTATATGACTAAAATTCTAAATTCACTTTGTAGTGGGACCCT
>NW_022683637.1:0-819 GCF_011630105.1 Anneissia japonica | reverse complement strand
CCCGATCCCTACCTGGGTGACTGGGTAAAGGAACAGGAAACACATTTGCATTCCATTTTTTTTTTAATTTATCCAATATATTTTATTATTTATTTTAAACTTTTGTTTAATTTTGTTTTAATCAGGGTACATTCAAGATGCTAATCTATTAGTTATATCTGAGATGATGGGTAGAGGTTGGAAAACTGTTGCTAGGAGTCTTGGAATAACAGAAGCAGAAATTTACGATGTTACAAAGTTTCAGAGACAGATTGTGGAAGCCACTTTAAAAATGCTTGTCTGATGGAGGAACAGACAAGGAAGAAAATGTAAATCAACTCACAACATTGAAGGCAGCATTGATTGACAATGACAAGATTGCTGCTGATATATTAGACACATACTACCAACAACAGTAGCATTTTTCTGTAGAAAAAGTAGCAGCTTCATGCCACTATCTATTTTTAAATGAAAAATTATGGATTTTTCATTATGTAGCATATCACAACTGCTATATATTGAATTGTTAAAGAGGCCAATAGTTCGTTTGTTTCTTCGATATTGAATCGTCGTGAGTACGCTATTACTTAATAGGAGGCATATGAAGCCCATAGAAAACGCAGCAGCGCCCTCATTGATTGTTAATCACACTGATATGATTTACGATGATACAAATGTTCCATTAGGGTCATGTCACCTTACAGCATGAGGTGGCCTGAACGATATTATTACTATGATACAAAAGAAGTACAATACCTTCATTAAGTAGCATCAAGTTTGAAATTTATGGTACTATGTAAGAAAGTTTACTTATAATAACCACATACCAAGTCATAATAT
>NW_022683636.1:0-579 GCF_011630105.1 Anneissia japonica | reverse complement strand
ACGATGTACCATCATGTCTTTTATTCGAAGACTGTACTAAACTTGCTTGAAACGTATAGTAAAACGTATATATATAGTGTATATACACCCTGATATAATAGAAATATTGTAAACGCATTATGGTGATGACGAGTGATTTTCTCAGACTCAGCTAAAGATAGGGATAATCACTACAAAAAAGCTCACAAAACAAATAGCTACGAAGGCTAGGAAAAAGCTTAACAATTAATAGAAACCTTTATAAAAAGAAAATACTGTTCATCTGCTATAAATAATAATATTAATAATACAAAAAAGAATTAGAAAACTATTCGCGAATTAATTCTCAAAAGCAAACCCAATATTGAAAGAGTTTACAAAAATGGTGAACTGTCTAGCAGTGATGAGGAAACTGCAAATGAATTTAATAAACATTTCACATCTATTGCAGTGGTGGCTCAAGGATATAATTTATGAGGGGTGGGGCTAAGATGTCCGAATGGGGAGCTAAGTATTTATGGGTGTAACTATAGGATGCAGCGTTATCTGAGGGCGGAAGGCCAGAGCCAGGGGTGGGTATAGGAGGGGGTGTCCCCTCCT
>NW_022683635.1:0-830 GCF_011630105.1 Anneissia japonica | reverse complement strand
GAATGTTTGGCAAGGGATCTTTGTTATGATAAGGTGGGTAACTAGTGAGTCTAAGTTCACGTCTTAATAGACTTTATGTAGGGCCTAGGCCTAGATGCCCGGATATTATTTGAAATATCTTTATTGAGCTACTGTATCTTTTTATTATGACAAATTTCAATGACTTTTTGTCGTATAAATTTGAATATAGGGAATAGGCCTATTTAACAAAATATTGAGATCTCTTTCAGATAATCCTGTTTTTCAAATTTGTATTATTATTTAATATCATTACTAAATCAATAATCACAATTTGTCAGATAATTAGAATATGCCCTAACCATTATAGCCCGGATCTACCAAAGTATTATCGGTATAGTTTTGTTTATTTGATTGATGATGACATCTCGTCACTAATAAGACACACGAAACGCAAACTTGAATGATTGTACGAATTGGCTTTACGAATTTGAATCCAGTCCTAATATAATTTAATATCGATAAATGTTTCAGTAGGTCTATAAAAACGAGATGCTTGAAAGTTCACATCAGTAGTTTTAGATCGTAAAATGATGGTGTTGAATTCGTCTCTTGGATTGGAAACTATTATTTTCAAATTGGCATACACATCCGACTGATCGGTAATGGAAGGAAACATAAACAAACCCGAAAGCTGCCATCAACATATTATGCAACGCATCTGTCAGACAGCAAATGGCATAAAACAATTCCACAATTAACAACCAACGAAATCCAACTGAGAAGCAACTGAGGTCTAATGTGTAGTGCGTATAATCATGGAAGTTAAATAAGGCCTTATATCCATCCATGCTTAAATAGTGCTATGCATA
>NW_022683634.1:0-731 GCF_011630105.1 Anneissia japonica | reverse complement strand
GTCTCCTCATCAGTCAACACCACAGTCATCCAACTAGATGATATCAAAATGGAGGCCATCGAAGCCGGAAATCCAAGTGATGAACTTCTCGAAGAAATGGCATCCGCCTTGGTTAAGGACATCTTGTCTAAGGCGTTGGCACAAACTCAGCAAGAGCTCCTTGTGGGTGATCAAGAAACACCAATCAGCGACACATCAAAGGGTAAGAGATCTATCATTATAATAGATAATGATGATGATACTGTACTATAATATTTATAATTTATAATGATAATAATGATAAAATAATTATAAATCCTACCAGGATATACTATCCACAATGAAGCCACTGAAGCCATTATTACTCCAGTTGAGGCACCACAAGACTCTTCATCAGCAAACACCACAGTCATCCAACCAGTAGATATCAAAATGGAGGCCATCGAAAACGAAATTGCAAGTGATGAACGTCTTGAAGAAATGGCATCCGCCCTTGTTAAGGACATCTTGTCTAAGGCGTTGGTACAGACTCAGCAAGAGCTCCTTGTGGGTAATCAAGAAACGCCAATCAGCGACGCCACAATAGGTAAGAAATATATCATTATATTAATAATAAAAAATAATAATAAAACAGCATGTATAATGCGCTGTATATCTAGCGAACTATTCCGAGGCGCAGTGACTTTCGACAAAAAGAAAAAGTATTTACTCATTTTTATGTTTTTATATTGAATAGTTAAAAAAATCCAATA
>NW_022683633.1:0-768 GCF_011630105.1 Anneissia japonica | reverse complement strand
GCTTTACTACGACGGCCATCTTGGATGGTACACATACATAACTCTGCATTGCTGCGCCATCTTGTTAGCACTCTAGTTGTTTAATAGCTCTATGGTACACACACACAGCTCTGCGTATTTCGAACATCGAATACATTGCGGTTAGCGCTCTAGTATTCTTATTATATCTCTATGTTTATTACCCAGTACTCCACCGCGCACGGTCGGTTTGTCTGTTTATCTGTTCTCCACAAGATACTGTACTTTTGTTTTCTGCTTACTGAGTTTATAGCAGGCGTACTTCTACCGCGCTGCGCAGCGCTGCACTGGGTAATAAACATAGAGCTATTATTCTTATTATACCTCTATGGTAATAAAAAGAATATACAACCGTTAGTGGGCGTCCTACACAGGCATGACGTTTTTACGAACGGGACTTTGCTCTCTTGTTCTATTTATACTCTTTGGTGCGTCGTATCATGCAGACGACAAACCAATGAAGTAAACAAAAAAATTGCGCCATCTAGGTCCGCGCCGTTTTTCAAAAATCGTATTACGCATGCGTAAGCAAATATTTTTTGACTTAAGACAAAATTTGCTGCCCTCTATAAACTACAATAAGTCGATTGTACGCATGCGCCATCTAAGACGATTTTTTTGCTAAGATGGTTTGATAAATCAGCTTAAGATTTTTGCTTAGCTACTTCTTAACTTTTTTGACTTAAGACATTTGCTAAGCTGAGATTGATAAATCCCGGGCCAGAGCCTTGCAGGCGTCAACGTTCCTAT
>NW_022683632.1:0-623 GCF_011630105.1 Anneissia japonica | reverse complement strand
ACAGAACGGTATCAACGGGTATCAATAATCTAAATCCTTAAACGGTTTTATTATATCATCATGATAGCAATCTGTTGGTTTAAAATGAATTGATTGATTCTTTTCTCTTTTGTGGGGATTTCACTCATAATTATATATTTTTTTGTTTTTGTTATTCTTTTATTTGCTTTTTATTAAATACATAAATAATAACAAAAACATAACATGGGTCAAACCACCATGGCTGACTTTAGGTCTTTACACATCTTTTTTAAACATAAACAACTTTAATTGGTGATAATTTCTGAAATAAATCCTTAGTGAAGGTAGGTCTAAGGATGGAATGATTCAAGAAACAAGAAACTTTATTTTTCTGTTATACATGAAAATATATACAGAAAATTGGTTTACTCGGCAAGGTTAAAAAGTTGAAAAGATGTTACATATTTACTTGTTCAATGCGGAAAAAAAAAAACAATTTCAAAACCAGAGCCTTAGCAGGCGTCAAATTTCCTATGCAGAATAATAGTGAGGTTATATGACTAAAATTTAGGCCTACACGAAATATTTCAACTTGAAAACACATTTTGGCCGTTATGTTATGCTCCGGTAGCGAAAATGTAGGCCTATAGGCTAATCAATAC
>NW_022683631.1:0-1160 GCF_011630105.1 Anneissia japonica | reverse complement strand
TATTTGTATATGTATGTGTGTATAAGTGATGTATTAACCAACTTACTTATAGTATTAGTATTTATTTTTATCTCTATTACTATTTTTGTAAACCCTTTTTTTATTTATATTTCGTTCTATCGCGGTATTTTCTTACTATATTTTATCACAGTAATTAAGTTTTTTTTACTGATTTTGTTATTGTTGCACGTCTTTACGGCTGTGCCTCTGTGTTATAAAAGAGAAGCAATAAAAGTTACTTACTTACTAGGCTTAACTATAGTAAGCTTGTATAATAGGCAGGATAAAATGTACAAATGGTACACTGGCTGCCAATTGAGAACCCCATGGTATACAAGACCAAATATGTACCCCCCTTTACCACACTGGTGCCACCCCTGACTTAATAATAAATGAAATGCGGTATAAAACTAAGTAATTTAAATAATTTTGCAACAAGTGCTCCTAATATTATACTTTTAAAAGACTAACTAATAAATAACTGACAGGATTAAATATTTTAAATAATGAACAAAAATCTGCTCTACACTGTCATGACATCAATTTTTAGTCTTTATAATGTTAAAATTTTACTTTTCTTTGCTCAGTATGTATTTTAATATGCATGTGGTTTTATATTTAATTTTAAGTTTCTTCATTTAATTTTTATTTCTTGCAAAAACGGCCCTGTGAAAAACACCACAATATGGCGATACAAGTTTTCTCCGTTTTAAAATAAAGTTTTTGTTATTATAATCTAATGGAGAATTAAGTTAATTACCCTTCTATTGTTTTAAAGAGCTTCAATAGATACAATGTAATTCTAAAAACCGAAAGGTGCACTGATTAATCTCAGATAAGATAGTATAATACTTACTCCAAGTATGAAATTCTAACAGAGAATGTAATTCTAACAGAGAATGTAATTCTAACAGAGAATGTAATTCTAACAGAGAATGTAATTCTAACAGAGAATGTAATTCTAACAGAGAATGTAATTCTAACAGAGAATGTAATTCTAACAGAGAATGTAATTCTAACAGAGAATGTAATTCTAACAGAGAATGTAATTCTAACAGAGAATGTAATTCTAACAGTGTAAAATTAGAAACTTGGTCACATAACTCAGGATAGATAGACATGGACAGAAGTAGAAAAGTATATGAAATCACTTGATCAAT
>NW_022683630.1:0-770 GCF_011630105.1 Anneissia japonica | reverse complement strand
GAAATAGTACCTCTAGATGGCCAGAAATGACACTTTTAGTAAAATTCATCATCATCACATCACCAAAATGAAGCGCCAAAAAAAATTCTCATGATCTTTCATCAGGGATTTTCGACAACCATAGAGATCTTATTAATGTGTGTATGTGTGTGTGTGTGTGTATACCATAGAAAACAAAGCTTAAAAAACATTGTCTTTGAGTATGTACTTTACAAAGGCCTACTTCAAAAACGTGATTTCCCAACTACCTCAGCCCCACCATGGCTGGGGCTGAGGTGAGAAAATTTGAGGAAATAGTACCTCTCGAGATGGCCGGAAATGACACTTTTATATAGTAAAATTCTCATCATCATCACATTACCATTATAGTCAAAATGAAACGCCAACAAATTTCTCATGATCTTTTATCAGGAATCTACTTAATATCCAGGACAACTTAGGCCTAATTATAACTTACTAAGCTTTAACTATTTATACTATAGTATGATCAACAAATCACAACTTTTTTTTCGCATTTAGCAAAATTTCTTCACTTTTTATTGTTATTCAATATTAATATCAATTATTACTATTGTCATCATCATCATTGTTATTATTATTATTATTACTATTAGTAGTAGTATTATTAAACAAACATTTAAAGAAACTTACAAAAGGATAAAAACGAAATTGAACCACAGTATCGCATTTCTATCTTAAAAGACATGGCCTGAGATTTATGGATTTAAGATTTTTTTAAATCACGCTTAGGCCTATGTGTTCTATTATGC
>NW_022683629.1:0-2025 GCF_011630105.1 Anneissia japonica | reverse complement strand
ACTATATATATAGTATATACATTTACAAAAATTAAGCTCGGTTACGTCGACTCGTTGGGTAAAGGGAATGTCCAGTGTCCACTTAGAAACACCGCCGCCGAGGCCCGTACAAACCCGTATGACAAATCCTGGCGCCACTGGTGACTGCTCCTGGTATAGGTTATCCCCATTAGTTTGTTGATCTGATCCCAAAATATATTAACAAAAATAAAATAAAAATGGAGCCTAAAACAAGGCTTTACGTCAATACTCACATGTCCGAATTCTATTATGTCTATACTCACGCCAGGTCCGGGTGGTCCTATCATCACGTACATACTCACGTCACGTCACATGTCCGGATCCCATTCTATAATCACGTCACAGATTCGGATCACCATGTCAATACTCACGCCACAGGTTCCGGGTCCCATCACGTCCATCCCACGTCACAGGTCCTGGGTCCCATCACGTCCATACTCACGTTTTTTACAGGTCCAGGGTCCCATCACGTCCATACTCACGTCACAGGTCCAGGGTCCCATCACGTCCATACTCACGTCACATGTCCAGGGTCCCATCACGTCCATATTCACGTCACAGTTCCAGGGTCCCACCATGTCCATACTCACGTCACAGGTCCAGGGTCACATCACGTCTCTACTCACGTCACAGGTCCGGGTCTCATCTCGTCTGTAATCACCTCACAGTTCCTTGTCCCTTTACGTCTACTCGCGCCACAGGTCCAGGGTCACATCACGTCCATACTAACGCCACGGGTCTAGGTCCCATAACGTCTATACTCACGTCATGGGTCTCTGGTCCCATCACGTCTATAATCACATCACGGGTCCGGTTCTCATTACATCCATGCCTACGTCACATGTCGGGGTGGGGTCCATTGTCGATACTCACGGGCACGTTATAGTCCCTTGAAAGAACATGAATTACAGACGTAGTGTTCTTTTGCTAGTTATTGAATTAACTAAAAATTTGAATTAACTAAAAATTTGAAGAATATTATTGATAATAAAGAGATAATTGAATTAAAGTTATCAATAAATAATTATTCATTATCTTTAAATGTCTTTTAGTTGCTAGAAGTCATGTGGTCTGTTTAATTGACAAGAGTCTGTTGCTATTGTGATGTTACAATTTTTCCATTGAATTTAGTTTTCTTAGCTATCAATGAGATACCGAGATGATTATGGAAGGTAAATATATCAGCTACAGGTTCAAGTTTAAACGTAGATACTCAGTGATGATACCTGGAGGAAAGGCCTGTAAGGCGTCAGTATTATTTTTTATACATTTCATTTAATAATCATTATTTCATGATGTGAATAAAATCTTTTCTTTTATTAAACGAAATTATAAATTTCAATACATATTGAACTCTTTCAAACGTGTACCGTATATAATATTAACGATTTTAAGAACGCCGTGAAAATTTACAAGATGTAGGCCTATATTTTTTGTGTGTTTTTATTTTTGTTTGTTTATCTCTAGTTCTTATATGGCTAGTTCAGGTACAAATAATATCGCAAGATTCTGTCCAAGTTTTATCTGCATGAATTATTTATTTAAGGGTTACTTTGTAAGTTTATTACATATTTTGCATTACTGTCCAACTGTCGACGTCTAATACTAAATTGCTTACAGTTTCAGGCATAGGCCGCCTACAATACAATAATTCCTAAAAATCTAATAATTTCAAACTAAGGCCTAGGTTTATGTACATTTTATCGTAATGCTTGATGTGGTTAAAACATTAAAATATAATTACAGTATAAATTTACACGATAAAAATAATATGTTGGTATTAAAAAACAATAATAATGTAAGACAATAAATAAATAATATCTGATCACTTACCAACGAGAAATTATAAATGATTACTTTGTATCTGACATAAAAAAATTATATACTGTAAGGCCTCATAAAAAAAATTATTAGTTTTTTTTTTTTTGTTTCTTTTTTTTTTTATTTGCTAATCCCGTCCCCATTTTACCGATGTTTACAAGTAAATCAATGGTTAGGGACACA
>NW_022683628.1:0-1239 GCF_011630105.1 Anneissia japonica | reverse complement strand
GGTGAAGAGAAGCCAAAAAAATAGTGTCCCAAATAAAAGAAAAACATGTAGCATATGAATTGCATACGTTACATACTGTATATAAAAAAAAAAATTCCAAAAATAAAGCAACACAGCAGCATACGAATAGCGTATGGTGCAAAAAAAAAATATCTCAAAGAAATCAGCAAAGCAGCAGCTTACGGATAGCGTATGGTGCAAAAAAAAAATATCTGTATTATAAACACTGTCAAAAATAAAACATTCAATCTACCAACATACGAATAGCGTATGGTACAACAGATTCAATCCTGTAGCATGCGAATGGCGCATGGTACACACTCAAATAAATCATACAATATAAATACAATGTAGCATACGAATTGCGTATGGTACCATATATGAATAAGAAAAATAAGAAAACAATAATCTCCTCCAAATAAATAAAAAAAAAGTATCTGCAAACAATAATCCATGGAACTTGTAGTAGTATCAGAAACGGTGAAAATTATTAAGTTTATCAGAATCAATTCAACAATCGCGCAAGCCGCGCAAGCAAGGAATGGCCCAAACACCAGCTAAACTAGAACCAAAAGAAAAACAAAATCCTAACTGTTATAACATCTGCGTAAAAAATTTACGCGCGCGCATGGACGGTTTCAATTCCCCATAAACAAGGAGAAAAGACCCTCATGCCACTAACACTAAAACCTGGAAAAAACAAATCCTAACTTCTATAACCACATGCGTAAAAAAAATTACGCGCGCGACCGGTACGCTCCCCTGCGCATGCTGTCGCTTTGTTGTGGTACTGTTGTTTCTGGTTGTCCCTCTGTTTCTGTTCTGTGTTTGTTCGTTCTGGTTTTTTTTCTGTTCAAAGCCACCTCAAGTCTACGGCACCAAACACTGAAAGCCTCAGTTCCATTCCCAAAAAAGAATGGTGGTAATTCAACTTTTAACGGCGATAGGTAACTATTATTACCAGCACCAGCTGGTTGTGCATTACCACTACCCTGATTAAGGTCAGGGGGAGGAGATGAGGGTGTCTTAGAATTTTTACCCGGCGCCATAACTATAGCGAGCCTAGGCCTAGCAATACTAACAACGAAGTACGTAACCTAGCAACAAATGCAAAATGAATTAGCTGATTCACGCTCAGCGAGCGTAGGCCTACACAGATGATATACGTGTACAGCAAAGATCTTATAAACACAAGATAGCGTTCTCCTCGATTTACGCGTAACAAATAGAAGCGTCGGT
>NW_022683627.1:0-1390 GCF_011630105.1 Anneissia japonica | reverse complement strand
CTGCCGAAACATGTCTTATTGGAGCCGTTAAGGCCATAACTTATTTAATTAAATACAGACTTTGCCTGGTGAAAATACGATCTGTTGTGTTGTTTTTGAATATTATTAATGATAATAAGAATAATAATAATAATAATAATAATAATAATAATAATAATAATAACAATAACAATAACAATAACAATAATAATAATAATAATAATAATAATAATAATAATAATAATAATAATAATAATAATAATAATAATAATAATAACCACCTTAGCATGAGAGATAGGTGAGATAGGGGAAATGTGATACTGATGCCGCACACTATGGCCACCATGGTCCACAGGGGTCCAGTAAAAATGTTTAATTCCAATTCAAAATTTGGAATAATGTATTGTAGTTAGATTTATTTAGCGCTTTACACCAGAGTATGAAAGCACTCTAAGTGTGGACTAGCTCGTACAGTAGAAATTTCATCTGCCCTCTTTAATTATCTGATCTATTCAGTAAGCCGATATCATGTACCAACTATACTCTCATCTGTCCACAACAGTGGTTGTAGGACCAGTATACCGGGGTAACCCCTACTCGTCTCGAAATATGTACTGGGTTCTTGCCGAGCAAATTGAGTTCCCTGGACCTACGGTTTAGTACTTATCGGGAAGACTTGTTCCATCACTGGAACCAGATTTGATGGCTGAAGTGTACCGCTTCCATGCTTTAACCATTAGGCCATTCAACTTACCACTCGGCCTTTCAACTGGCCGAAGACTAAAATACAATAAAGAATATAATTTTTTTTTTAAATTAAAACATTAAATAGTATAACAACTACAACAATATTGTAATAAGAATTTCAAAAGAAGTATACAAATTAGAATAAAATGTTGAAAGACAAAATTCAACCTGTTTGAAATCCAATGTCCTAATGACGTCATCTCTAGCACGCCAGCCATCACCATACTGTACAGGTTCGGGTTCCTTTCTGTTGTTCCCTGGTATCATTGATTCAGTATCGGTATGGCTTATTTGGTAGCTCTGACTGTGACTTGGCATTTGGTCTGACCAGGTGGAACTTGGCGGACCCAGATTAGTGTGACCTGTATATAACGGCGGATTAGCTACGTTAGCCATTACTGTACTCTGAAAAAACAAAATTCGGCCAGAAAAGTGTATATTATTTAGTACTGGTGAAATACGATAAAAATCAAGGTTTACCTATGCTAACTATATTATATAAAAGCTATAAAAACGACTACTATGATTGTGCGAATGTTCTCGTCAAGTATTACAAACGTGATGAGTGGGTATTTCTAATGGAAATTTTAGAACACTGTGCTATTCCATACACGCCAAGGCTCACGCATTCGGCGTAAGACTCGCACATTCGAGGTGTGTCTCC
>NW_022683626.1:0-1229 GCF_011630105.1 Anneissia japonica | reverse complement strand
CCCCCGCCACCACCCGACGGCGTAATTAGATTTAATAAATTACATTTGTTATACAAAAAAACTTATAGGACTATAATATAAAAATTATGTATAAAACATTATAATATAGGGCCTAAATAAATAAATAAAATATAAAATATATAGGCTTATTGCCAGTTGGAATATTTTTTGTTAATTTCAATAAACAATTTTTTCAAGTGTATTTCATTCTTAATTTTAATTCATGTTTATATTATACAACCCGAATGTTAACATTTAAATCATGTTTTCTGTATAACTGTATATCTGGAGATAAGATCTGTCAGTTCAAAACATAATATAATAAGGTGAAATGAAATAAACAAAGTACAATATAGGCCAAATTGATATTTTGAGAACGAAACACTAAAATTGATAATGAGAAAGTTAGCAAATCGAGATTTGTAGGCCCTTATTCTGTACTACAGGACTAGACTATTGTTTAAATCCAACGGTGAAAATTGTCCTCGAATCTCGCCAGGTAATTTTAATGAGGATACCTGACAGGAAGTGAGAAATGTTAACATATTTCAGTCGCAAAGAAAAATTGAACTTGACGTAACGTGCATGTGAAGACGTTAGAAGAGGCTTTGCCGTTCGAGCTTGAAAAATTCAACTTATCGTAAGAATCGTAACCGGCTTATTTTGTCTGCGGCCCAGCACGATCAAGACGCGGCTGTTTTTGTCCAACTTCTCGTAACAGTCGTAAGAATCGTATGAATCGTAAGAAATTCTGAACTTTACGTCGACAGGAAACCAGGCTTTAGATACGACTGGTGTATCTTTCAAGCCTGAACGTAGCTTAAACTAATTAGGCCATGCGCACACATTTGTGTAAACTTTCCTAACGTCCTCGATTCTCACGGGTAGGTGGTATTCCTATCATACATTACATTTGAAATTAGCTTTCATTACCATAACTATTGGACTAGTTTTCATAGGCAACCAGTTTCCTTAAACGAATTAGGGTTGAAAATTGATTATGCTGTCATACTGATAATTGATCAGATCTCCCTCGATCATTTCTAGCCTAATTTTGTCATAATTACCCGTATTAGAAAATGCAATTTGTCCCGCCTCAGTAAGTACTGATCTGCTGAGCATTTCTTTGGCCTACATCGTCGACTTTCCACTGTCGATCCAGAGACATTACCCTCCCCAAATCTATAATTTTTCTAGATCATTACTTAACACACATTCATACATAATAT
>NW_022683625.1:0-2088 GCF_011630105.1 Anneissia japonica | reverse complement strand
CCCTCCCTCTTTCTCTCTACAGTACTGTAACGCCTGTTACTCAATCAATCTATCATTCTTGTCGGTGAATGGTAGTTTCGTCATTTCTAGGCTGTTTCAAAGAAGATTTTCGCTTCACGCTGCTACCATGTTTTTGTTTGAGATGTTTGTCTCAAAGTTTTTCCATGCGTATGGCAGTGCGTGCAATATTATTTCTTATTCTTTATTTTAAACAACTTATCACAATTTAAAATAACGTTATATTTAATTTTCTTCATGCTGGAAGAAGCTGCTATAATCGGAAATCAAAATATCATATAATAATTAATATAATAATCATATTTGGCATGAAGCCAAAGAAAAAACGCTCTTTACTCCATCATCTATATAAAGCATTGATTCTTCCAATTATTACTTTTTGTTGTGCAATGTGGGCACCGGGTGACAAAACTAATATTAATAGAATTTAAAGCATCCAACGTAGAGCCACCAGAATAATTATGTTTAAAAAAGATGGTGACTGGGACACACATTATGAAGATAGGCTGAAAACGCTTAACATATTAAGCATAGAAGATATTTTTAAATATCACCGGCTTGTTCTTGGTTTCAAAGTTCTTCATAATGTGTGTCCCCCAACATTAACAGAGTTTGTTCATAAGAGTGAGCGTTGTGAGGGTAGGCTTATTCACTGGAAAGCCAAAAGCAATATTTTTCCTAATTCTGCTTTTGTGTCCTTTCCCAGGCTCTGGGAAGAACTACCTCCTCTACTTCAAAACTCTGTTAATGTTTCCTGTTTTAAGAATAATTTAATTAAGCATTTTATTTCATTTTATGTTTCTGATTAGTTCTGATTGTTTTTGTGTATTTCATTTTATATGAAGGATAGGGAGCAAATATTGTTCGGGCTTTCACCCATTCCCTATCCGGGCAATGCATGATGTTTTTCTCCTATATGCTTTTTGCCAAATAAATATTATTATTATTATTATTATCATTATAACATCTATGTAAAAAGACTAAATTACTTCGTTGCACTCTGTGTTACATTTTATTGAAATCCCATCGTATGATTATCATTAGATCATCTATAAAAATTACAAAGGAATATTGATTCTTTCTTACTGGGAGATATTACTTCATCTTATTTCAAGTTTCTAAAGATAGATAATTACTACAAGGATCAATCATGAATTATGTGGAATTTTTTTAATAAATACATTTCCTGGGGGATTATAAAAATTTGATGATTGTATTTTGCTGGTCATATTAGAAAAGAAACACCATAGAATTTTATAATTAATAATAGTGCTGTTGTTATTTACTTTATATTGTTCTATACTGTATCAGACTAACGCTGCTATACTTTTTATTCATAATAAATAATAAACAAGCATTTATTATGCACCGGCATATGCCAAGGAGACGCTCATATCACATTCACACTGCCGAGCATTTAATTGCAGAAAAATATGATTTTTGAGCGTGCTGATTCTAAGATTAAATATAATCATTATATAAGTTTTCATGGATGATTTTGTAGGCTTTGCGAGGTGTTGGATGATTGTGACTACCTCCCAACTCAAAGCAGAGGGAGGTAGTCACAATCATCCAACAGCAAGGGATGTAAAATTCACTGCTTTACAGAAATAAAACCATGTTGTATTTGTTTTACTATACCTCATATAAATATTAAACTGTAAACTGTCCGCCTACATTACAATTTTGGGTAAAATTACACAGTTTGCATGAAATGTAGTAGGTGGGATGGGGGGGGGGGAGTGGTCGATTTCGGTAGTACTTTTTCTCCCCTGCATATGTAGGGTATTGTTTTTGGTTTACTGCCCAAAACACCACCAAAGTTGCCACTGTAATGCAGGTTGTCAGAGGCGGATTTATGGGTGTGGTGAGGGGGGGGGGAGATGCAGTCCGCGTTTTAGGACCCACTTTAATTTTTTTAAATTAAAAAAAAAATGGAGAAAAAAAAAATATATGCAAATTTTAAATCAGAGATTGCCATTTCCAGCCATCTAGAGGTACCATCACTAACTATAAATAAATAAATTACAAATTTTCCAACAAATGATTGTTGATTCATATTTTTTAAAT
>NW_022683624.1:0-2937 GCF_011630105.1 Anneissia japonica | reverse complement strand
TCATTTTGACCATAAAAGAAACTAGATTTAATTTTACAATTATGAACAACAAAATCAAATGTTTTGTAATTACATTGGTTATATTATGTTAATGGTATAAGACAAGTTTAAATAGAGCTGAGTAGGCCTAAATGTTGTTGGTTTGTACAGTTTTCAACCCCGCATCGCCGCCTTATGTATTTTGATTATCTACAGATTTGGTGTGTCACACCGAAGAAACTCTAAAATAAGTAAAATCTTTTTTGCTGTCAATATAAAAGAACATTTTCCGACCCATTGCAATCACTTGTCTTTTGTCAATTGATATGAAATAATCATCTATGTATTAATTGTAAGAGTCTCTGATCATAAGAACTTAAATTAATATACATTAATCCCTTTTCTATATCTATTTTATGATTATCTGCATTTAGGGACGGCGGAAAATAGGTAGGCCGTTGCAGGCCGTACCAAGGCAATTCAACAAAAAGAAGCACATCTCCGCTCGCGAACATAGCACGTGCGTAGGCTACAGTTCTTTGACCAATAGGCATTTTTCGTTTTGACTACGCGGCCAGTCTACTATGAACTAATACACCAAGAGCTGTTTCGTTTTTTAAGGCGACTACGCAGCACACGTAGGCCTACGGAGGGGAGTTAGTCGACCATGGTTTTATTACCAGGGAACAATGTTCCCTTGTTTTATATTTGAAAAAGGAAATATGAAAAAAAAACTTAGTCAAATACTGTATATGAAATAAAAAGTTTCCAGAAAACTCTGAGTGATGTTTCGCTGTTGGCTAGGATCTAGGCCTAGTCTAGCCTAGGCCTAGGTGTCAAGAGAGTCGGGAACCGGGAGAAGAGGGGTGTCAGACCTGCTCAAGCAATTTGCCAAATGCAACGATGATGTACAAATAAACGTAGGCCTAGTAGTGACAATTTTAAACAGAGGTATTTATATAACAAATCTTGATCCACGATATCATGAGCGCAGATGCCCTAGCTAGCGGCACCAGATAATGTGTTCTCTCCTACCCGAAATCCACCCTGACAAGGCTAGGCTAGCCTAGTTAGGCCTAAGCCTAAGTAAGAGCCCCCTTGGGCCTTTTTCACTATCCCCTGATTTACCTAATTTTATGTTGTGAATATTCATTCCTCATTTATTGTATGTGTATAAATAGGCCTTCAAAAAACATTTAATTACTTACTTGTTTTAATAATTAATTCATTATTGAACGAACAATGCTCGATCGCAGATGCAATGAAAATTGCAACCCCAACAAAAAAATTACCAGCAGTTTGCCAAAGAATCCGGTTATCTGATTGGTCAATATTAGGGTAGTCGCCAAAGAATCCGGTTATCTGATTGGTCAATATTAGGGTAGTCGCCACTACGCTAAATTCAGAATTTGGGGTTGTCGCGGAAGCTATCACAACGCCGATTTAGCCAGTAAGGTTTGTGAGCATGCGCAGATGTCTGTTACGCTCTATTAGTTCGTAGTAGACTGGCCGCGTAGTAGACTGGCCGCGTAGTCAAAACGAAAAATGCCTATTGTAGCATCGACTACCGGTACTAGTTGAGAGTACAGCCGTCAATAATTAGTGTATGCGTGACATACATTCTATCGTCTTGTTACTATTTGTGCACTTCGCAATGTCTGTTACATGTGATTTCTCTTGACTACAAGCTTAATAAGTGCTTCTATAAACTACAATTTGATTTGTGAAAATTGACCAAACAATTTATGTTGAAATACCGGTAACGAATATAAATTAGTCTAATTTTAATGCAAAAATTCATTAGGCCTTTGTTGTAACCACCACACGACGCGTGATTATCATGGCAACTGACACGCGCGTTAGTAATTCGTCACACGCTGCTATGGTTTTTGGGACGATCAACGTGTAGGGGCGCGCGGTGCCAGATGCCAGAGTTATCCTTTGATGTCTCGAGAAGTGCGTCCTTTTGTTGAATGGACCTTTCCGCTAAGCTCCGCCCCTTGGATATTGTTGCTTAGGTCCCACAAAGACAGCAGTGTTAAAACATACGCGAACACGTGCGTTTGTAGGACAACACATGTGTTTGTAAGACGCGCGCGCATTCCTAGCGCTGTTCTGATAGTCAGTTGTTAAGTTTGATTGACACTCTGGAAAGGTCTATTGCTTTGGCCGTACTTAATAGGTATATCTATTTAGGCCTGCCTGCTAAACCCAAAACATTTACCGTACTCGCGCGAATAAGCGCCCCGGTGCTTAAAATATTTTGGCACTTTCTTAGGGGCGCTTATTCAAACGGGGCGCTTATTTAAACGGGCACTTATGAAAACAGAGTGGAAATTGACGGGCGCTTATGGAAATAGATGAAAATCGAGGGGTTCTTATGGGAAATTATTTTAATAATTAAAAATTCAAGAGGCACTTTTTGAATGAAAAAAAGATTATATAAGGACATTACGAATTGTGGTTAGAAAAGATAATCGTCCAGAGAACATGGCTCATAACAAGAATGCGTGAATATTTACATAACAGCAAAATAGCAGATGCAATTAGTGGTGAGTAGTGGTTAGGTTGTTGGCCATCGGCCGATTGAGATTAGAAGGATGGCAGGATATTGTATTTTTCTTGAAAACTCAGAAAACTCAGATGAGAATGTGCTTAAGGTCGAAAAAAGAAAAAGAGGAGTAGGACTAGACATAGACAAATATGTAAAAAGATAGTTGGAAATATACTGTCTGTCCAGGGATCGGAGCTCTCATCTGTCCAAGAGAAATATCCTTATTTTGGTATTGACTGAAGAAGAATGTGTTTCCACTCTACAGCTCAAATCATGCCAACAACTACAGTCCCAGGATTGATTGGATTATTGACTTGCTGAAAAGAAAATCTTATGAGAGGGGCGCTTATTCGCGCGAGTACGGTAATTCTTTTTTTAAAAGGCCCAGAAATAAAAAGTTTTGG
>NW_022683623.1:0-1072 GCF_011630105.1 Anneissia japonica | reverse complement strand
CAGGCTCCCCCCCTCTCAGCCGTCAAGGAGAAAAAGCACAATTCGTCGTATTTTCTACATATTAGTAGACTCCATTATAGATTGAATACCGCCGATTTTGTTATTTCTAAATGTTTTCCTTATCTTTTCAGAAAGGTCCTTTACGTATGGCGGTAGCCCTATGGTTCCTTTAGCTGTTTTGTAGGATCATTTGTTTCTTTTGTTTGCTGTTTTACCATGCTATGTTTACTTTGTTTACTGTCCATGTCGGGTAATTACAACGTTTTAGGGATGTAACGGTGTAATAATGTGCGGACCACACTCATCTTATGTTGGAGAGGGAAATTGGAGTCTAGGTATTGGTTGGTATCTTCTCTGTAGACCTTGGTGCTAATGTGCCCATCTGGGTTCACGGTTATGTTTACATCTAGAAAGGGTATGGCGTTATCATTCATCTCTTCACTAGTAAATTTGATGTTATTTGTGTGGTCGATTTGGTTTAGGTGGTTAAGTAATGTATCTGTGGTACCTACAGGGATGATTGCCAGTACGTCATCTACATACCTTTTTACACAATCGTGGTTTTATGTGTTCGTCAGCTGACTCAATTTCCTGCTCTTCAAGCCATTCCATAAACAGGTTGGCAACAATTGGTGAACATGGGCTGCCCATAGCCATACCAGATTTTTGATGATATATGTCCCCCCTGAAACTGAAATGTGTGGTGGTTAAGACAGGTTCTAACAGTTCCATTACGTCATCAACATTTAACAGTGTCCTCTCTCACAATTCGTGTCATTGCCAGGCGGTTCTTAATGATATGTTTCAATTGGTGTTTTTGTGAATAATGATACTACATCGAAGGACACAAGTTTTTCCATCGGTTGTAATTGGACATCCTTTAGCCCTGCGACTAAGGTTGTGTTTACGAACTTTCAACGAAACCGGATAAGTCAAAAATGACATAATGCCCAGAGGGTAGGTCATTAGATCGCTCGTTTACGAACAAAAGTTATTCGGATACGGACAGCAAGGTATGGGCCTTTCATGTATTAAAACAAAACAAACACTTCACCGCTTAGCCCAATTCAAC
>NW_022683622.1:0-1174 GCF_011630105.1 Anneissia japonica | reverse complement strand
ATCCCCATTTCAAGACTTCTAAATACGCTACTGGATAGAAGGAGGGTGGTGTACACCACCTCAGCCCTATGCTCTCTTGGGACTGTCCGCATAGCCCCGACCCCTAAGGGCCCACCCGTATTTTCCTCTATTTGTCACCCCGATCAAAAGGGTTTTGTTGATACATAACGACATGTCTCTGAAATCGACTGTAGGACATATATCATATTCTATCCAGTGCGTCAGATTAAAGTTCACTCTGCCGCGGCACGGGGCCCCCACTATATCTGTCATTTTTTTTCTTTTTCTTTAATGAGTGAAATTGTCTGAAATTTATATTTTTCTTGGCAGTGAGTGTGGTAATTGGCAAAAAATAAAACTTTTACTTTTTTTACATTTTTTATCTTTAATCTAGAAGTCTTGAATTGGAGGGGGCTGATGTGGGTTCAAAAGTGAAGTAGTGGTGGGACTCGATGATCAGTTGAGGGGCGCTAATTCGCAAAATATGGTGATTTTTAACTACTTTACCGTAATTTTTTTGGAGAAACCAGGGAGGGGGGCCGAGGGGGAACGAGTAATTTTTTTTTGTGCGGGAGGTGCTCCCCCTTCCCACGCCCTCCCCTAGATACGCCACTGCTGAAAGATCCTCCCTGGTCCCAATCTATTACTAATTCCTGGATCCTCCACTGATATTATATCATTTATTCGTCGTTAAAAATATTTAGAATAGTGACATATGATTAAAAAACGAGCACATCTGAAATCCCACTATAGAATTAGCGAATCATGACCCAAAAAGGGCCCATTGATGGCCCCAGAAATTGCCGACAAGGGGTTCGAAATGTCCGACAGGAAGTCCAACCCAAGGGGCCAAATACGAGCCTCGGTCCTGGTCCCGGATTTAAACAAAAATCCATGGCTTAGAGTGGATCCAAATTGTGTTTTAAGACCACAACAATTGGCACTGGCAGTCAAAACAACGTTATTTGGACTGGCAAATAATATTTTTTTTAATGTTTTACCCAACCACATCGTCGTCGCGTCGGACGACAGGTAGGGGCCTGTTCGACGGTGGAGATTCTACCACTGAAATGGCCCCAGACCCCATCGTTACGCCACAGATTCCTCTTTTTACCTCTCTTCACACATCATAATTTTATATTATATATGTACATATATAATATAATATGTGTAA
>NW_022683621.1:0-1008 GCF_011630105.1 Anneissia japonica | reverse complement strand
ATATTCAGTATGTGTGAAAACAACTTGATTGAATTTGGATGTAATTTATAAAACGTGTTAACAAGGACAAAATAGATCATAAGAAAAGCAAATTTGCAAAGGTGAAATAAGCCTGTTCCTTGGTGATCCGCCTTGTTTGTTCTCCTCAAGTAGTCATATTAAAATCATATGTACAATTTCCAACCAAGTTCTATATATAGACTTGCATTGTACTTTAATGTTTTTTACAATTAAATAACAACTGCTGTAGAAACACAAGGAAAACCATGCAAAAGTATTATAATTATTAATATTATTTATAAGTCTGATATTATTTTTTTAGTATAACTTTTCTTATTATTTATTTTTATTTTATTTCAGATTGGCAACACCCAATATGTTTTTCGATGAACTTAGCACCTTACAAAAACTGACAAAAGTCACAACAAAGGGAGCCCCCAACTATTTTAACCTACCATCTTGAATAAATCAATGTTGTAAATTTATGTACAGTCATTGTGCCAGTGTGCTAAAAAGTAATGAAACTATTTTTGTATGCATGATTAAATATTTTTTTGAGTTTGTTAAACTAATAAATATTTCGAAAATTATAAAAGAAAAGGGAGAACAGATTATAATGTTATGTTTGGCGTTATTCGAATACAATCGTGTAAATTTTCAATTCAATTGAATTCAACCTTTGGATAGAACTATTTATTTATTTAGGGCTATATTTTTTTCCTAGGCCAAGTTAATTTTGTTCCGAGTTGGTTTTGGGGCGAAGTGTCGTCTGGGCCGAGTTAGTTTTGGTCCGAGTTGGTTTGGGCCGATTTGGTTTTGGGCTGAAGTGACCAGCATTCGAATGTACAGTCCAAGAGTATAGACAATTATTTGAACATGACTGTTGTTGGGGGGAGGGGAGAGGTGGGAAGGTTAACAACCTTGCCTGTCCATGGACTTTGCCCTAATATTTTCAGACGTAACTGCTTTTTGATGCCTTTGTAGTCTCAACTCATTTTCAGGGCAAAA
>NW_022683620.1:0-1066 GCF_011630105.1 Anneissia japonica | reverse complement strand
AGTGTCATTCAGTATAAAGACAGAATAAATAAATATACTCAAGATTTAAGTAACACTATTGAAGCAATACAGATAAGGGCATGCCATATAATCTTAGGCAAACATTTCAATTCTTATGAACATGCCTTGGGCATATGTGAACTTGAACTGCTCTCTGAAAGGAGGGTGGCACACTGTCTCAAATTCACCAAGGGTCTCACTTTAACCTCACATTCTTCTGATCTGGTACCACACACTCGTTACCGCAGCCACAATAAAAATCTCCGCAATGGTAACAAAATCACGCAATTTTCCATTAAATCAAATAGATTTTTCAATAGTCCAATCCCGTACTATATCCGATTACTCAATAATTCATAAACGGCAATGTTACCCTTGATTATTTGAGTGTGCCACCCTCCTTCCCGATTGGTGCTACAAATTTTCGGTCCAAATAATAATAATAATAATAATAATAATAATAATTATAATAATAAAATAATTTTTTTTTCTATATATATATATTTATTTTTTATTTGTTTTTTTTTTTATATGTATTTCTTGTATCTTCTTTTTTTAATATTTTAATGTTTTTTCCGCTTTCTTGCCCATAACTTTTGTAATATTACAAGCAATTTGGCCCATTGGGCCACCATTTGTAATACCTCTGAGTGTTTTTTATCAATAAAGTGAAGTACATATATGTATAAATTCTAGATATCCTTTTTACTGTAATTTACTATGAAATAAAAGTTAGTATGCTGGTACTGGGTGAAGTAACCATGAGCTGGTAGCCATTGACATGAAGGTGCCATTTGGATGATGCTACTTTTGAAATGTATTTTCAGAGAGACATACCACCACATTGTAACACAGTGGCAGATCCAGATGAACCCCCCTCTGTGAAGAGGTAAATTACCTGACCTTTTCTAAGAGGGGGAAAACCTTGAATTTTGAAAAACTTAAAGGTCATTAAAAGACACCTCAGATGTCGGGAAAGCCCTTCCAATTTGGGGTTTTTATGGAAACATTTTGAACCCCCCTCCATCATGATCTTCCCCTGGTAACACAATAAAACAAAGCATAT
>NW_022683619.1:0-1069 GCF_011630105.1 Anneissia japonica | reverse complement strand
CCTAAAGCAAATAGCTAATTGTACTAGTGGCTAAGATGCGTATTTTTCAATCCCCAGGGTCTGGGATCAATCATGGAAAAACTCAGTCTAAACCAAAGAGCTAGTGCCAATCTATTGGCAGAAAGGGTATGAATTTGTTTCAAGAAATGCAGGTATAAGTCTGTGGTCATGTGGGTAAAATGCCTGCCTTTGAATCCTGAGTTTATTGGTTCATTTGTTTCTTTCTGCACTCAGAAGTATAAATAGGTACTCGGTAGGATGTTGTGGCATTCGTCTAGCCAATATTAAGCCAGCCACTCACTGCAGCCGGCAGTCGTCGGCCGACTCAATTCAAAGGAGAATTTGTCGCCAAGATGTGGGTTAAAAACCCTATAATTGCAAAACAAGCCTACTACCTTTGGCTAGTAAATCCCTTGTTGTTACGACCAACACCAATCATCTGTAAAATTCATATAAAGACATGAGCATAAAGCAGTATACAAGTAGAGTATACGATTAAAAGCATGGTTGAAATATCAAATGTTCACCATAAGCACCTGAGATTGTGTACAGCCGGCTCTCAGTTTTGGAATACAAATTTCTGTTCGGCCTGATGTGTCCCCACTTCACAGTATTTCGCACTTTTTAGGTGTATCAACATTAGCATAGCACCTGAATGTGCTCTGATACATTTTTTTTTATTGTGAAAGACACTAAAAACACTTTTTTTTAATTACAGTATAATGTAGGTTCACATAATTTTTAAGTAACTGTTTCATGGGAATGGAAAAACAAAATTAAACCCTAAAAAGCAAAGCGGTTTGGCCTACATCAACAATAATTGTTTCTGAAATTTATCGCCTGCATTTAGAATGAATTTGTGACATCAAATGTTTGAAATAAGCAAAAATCAATTATAACCCAATGCTTACGCTGTCCATTCCCTACGTCCAATCAATTAGTGAATAACGCAATAATGAATGCACTGAATATATGAACAGGAAGATGTCCTAAGAGCAAGATCTTGAATGTGGCATAAAAGAGGAAGTAGCTAAATATAGTCCGAGTCAGCAGCGCAGGAGGTAATTTC
>NW_022683618.1:0-706 GCF_011630105.1 Anneissia japonica | reverse complement strand
TTCATAACTTGACGGAAGTCAGTGGGGATCATCCGGCTGGACTATTCACAGAATATCCATTCCTGAAAAACAAATAAATGAATAGATCTAAACAACAGCAAATCAATTTTAATCACAAAGTTATCAACAATTCTGCAACATCAGTACTGTATATGATAAAAACTGTATGAGATAAACCTGTAAAATAAAGACAATGGCATTTTATAATTATAAATAATATATCATTTCTAAAAAAATTATAAATAGTTTGTCCAACTATGTCCTAGCCAAATTTTCATATAGGCATGACTACTTTCCATAACCATGGCACATTTAACATAGACCTTATCATCATTATTTAATGATTAAAAATAGTTATGTATTATAGTATTGATAAATTATTTAATGTCAGAGATCCATGTAAAGTGTCTGTCTCATAGTGAAAATGTGAATTATTAATAGCAATCAAATATAGGTTAGCCAATAGGCTATGGTTAAAATTAGTGTACCTCTTCTAGATAAAAATAGGGCTGCGACATTTTGTGAATATTTGGGAAAATATAAATTCCATCAACTGATTGAAAACTGAAGTACTTATCAAGCAGGTACAATAACAAGTGCATTCACAATCACTCACAACAGAGCCAGACAGAAGGGGTGACGGGGGCTGTTTATTTGATATTTAAATTAAGTTCAAGGTGTATTTTTAAAATTACTAAAAAAAATG
>NW_022683617.1:0-2034 GCF_011630105.1 Anneissia japonica | reverse complement strand
ACTGTACTGCAATATTTCAGGTTGCGTTAATATTCAACAGTTCAATATAAAATAATATTGCTGCAAGCTTGAATGAATGCGAATGTGCACAATAGGACACAAAACTAGATGCAAATGATTTTCAAACCAAATTTTGTCAGATTTCTTTATTTGTAATGCAAAATCCAACATTTTAAGAAATAACACCAAGTAAAGAACGACAATCTATTTCTCTAGTACTGTAGCATATTATCTTCGAATTTGCATATTCATGTCTCTAGTAGCATATTATCCTCGAATTTGCATATTCATGTGTATATACTGTATGGGCTTGCCATGCCAAAACCAGCATCGGTGACAAAAACATGAAAATTAACTTCTTAACATGTTCCAATTCCCCACATTATACAATAAGCTTTAAAATGATGGGTTATTTACTAGCATCGATTTACTATTGCCAAAGTTGATTAAAATTAGATAAGATAAGCTTTATTGGTCTATTCACATATAAAAATACATAAACAGAAATGTTTCTTGAATCTGGCATCACATTACAAAAAGCAAAGAAATTTTAACGCAACGCAAGTATTATGGCTTCTTTGCCACAGTCTAATAGGCTAATTAGTTAGTTTAACAATTAGGATAAGTATGCTGGTTTTGGGATGGCAAGCTTCCTATGTCACCCATATATGGAAATATCACAGGTAAAATGTTTACTTTGAACTTGGGATAAATTATTATTATTATTTATGAAAATATCTAAGAATGCATTATTGAGTTTTAAAATTATAAGTTTATCATTGCATAAACGCATATCTCTGACCTTTGAAAACCGTCTACTGAATAACTTATATTTATAAAAAGCACCACAAAAAATCTTCAAAACTTCTTGAAAATATAAAGTATTTACACATAATTAAAAGGTGCGTTAAATTTTACATATTCAACTACTTTAATATGTGAGTTACATAACCTTATTTCAAATTTATATAGCAACAATTAATAAAATCAGTGTTTTATAAATTGTTATTACAACATAATAGTTCAGAAATTCTTTATTATTATCTTTAACATGGTTGAAAATATTCATCTGGTTTCAGGTCAGTTCAAGTTACTTCAAAAATACTTCACATTCTTGATTATTATTAATATAAAACATAATTTTCCCTTATCATTTAAAATATCACTGTTGTATGATATATCACAAATATAAAAATTCTACATTATTGCATGTTGTGTGCTGGAAGGAATACCATCATACATATTATATTTGCAGCATCTGGGGCTTGTTTAAGCACTTACATTTTACAAAATTGAATTATATGAGCTACATACTTCACAACACCATTTACATATAACTTTCAGATGCACATAACATCACATGTTGTTATTGCTCAGTCAAGAAGTTAAGGTGGTTTGACGCAGAGCCTAGTTTGAGACCTCTAGATATGGTTCAGGCACTGATCTCTAGTATATTAGCTGGATTGCTCATCGGCCAATCACTGTACAGAAAAAAGTGAAGCCACTGACGCCATATATACATGAGCCAAAGTGACGTTCCAGTCTAGAAAAGTTGTTGTTTACATTTGTTTAAATTATTGTTACAAATATTGATTCTTGCAATAATTTTTAATAAAATTAAATTTAACAAAATGTTTTTTTCACATTATCATTCAAATCAACATGCCTATTTGTGCAGCATACAAAAGTGCAAGCTACGTCACATTGTTGGTGATCGTCACACCTGTTCCAAAGTTGTGCGTTGTGATGATGCATTTGTGACGTTTCGGGCTTCCCAACATGACGTCAATAGCTTCACTAAATCTGGCCAATGAGCAATCCAGCTATTAGAGATCAGCGGGTTTGGGTGGTAGAAGAAATCTTTTCAGATAAGGAGTATAACCTTATGTACACAAACTATTTTGAGTGCACTGTAAAGAACCCATGACATCCTTCTGAAAGAGAATATTACCTGTGCTAAAAATAAAAAACATAATACCTCAGCCCAACAATGGTGGAACTGAAATAGTCGGGAACCTACATCTTTAAAAGTGC
>NW_022683616.1:0-533 GCF_011630105.1 Anneissia japonica | reverse complement strand
CTTTGCGGTGAATTTCAATGACGTCATCTTTGTCTCAGTGTATCAACGTCCCAGTGTATCAGCGTCTCAGTGTATCAGCGTCTCAGTGTATCAGCGTTTATAAGACAACGCAAGTTACTTACCCCAATGGCAATAAATCGTGCTTTATTTAGGCTAGCTAGGCTAAGGTAGGCCTAGCCTAGCCTAGATGAGACCCTAACGCCCCGCCTAGGGCCTAGGCTAGCCTACCTACAGCATTGAAGATCACTAGTGTTTAATTATTGAATATAAAAGTTCTATTGAATTAAAGTATATTGAATTAAAATGTTTACCAGATTGAACGATCAAACTATAATCTAAGAAAGTATACTCCAAGTATTGAAATACACGCCATCGTGTTGGGATTCAATATTTCGACATTAATTATGTCATCATCAGGAATGAAAAAAATTATCCATATTAGCAAGCTTATATGCACTAGTACCAAAGGTGTTTAACCAATCAAAACATTACCTCTAGTAGGTGACATAGCAGTGATTTAAACAAAAGATCAA
>NW_022683615.1:0-902 GCF_011630105.1 Anneissia japonica | reverse complement strand
AAAAATTGACATTCATTTTGGGCTATAGAAAGATGGTCCTTAAGTAGAGGTGGTTTTTAATTAGACGGAAACCGGCCTGTCTGTAAATGCTGATGCTGAGATGCAGTAATATGCCAGCCACAGGCAGGTATATGAAGTATGCCAAAACAGGCTTCGGTCATGTTCGATCTCCATAACCGCGCTACGTCTGTTTTTCATTTCGGGTAGCTAGGAGGTACAAATGTATGAGGCACCAAGTGTAAATTTATTATTTAACACAATTATTTATATATAACTCATTATTTAACATATAATTGAATAGATCACCCATTATTTATATATAATGCATTTACGTCTAAAAGATTATATGTAAATAATTGCGTTAACCTTTTTATTATTTATATATAATTAGTTTACTGATTACATTATATATAAATAATGAAAGGCTAACCAAACATTATTTATATATAATAAGGTTACTGGCTTAATTATATATAAATAAGGAAGGGGAAACATATCATTATATATAAATAATGAAAAATAACTTACAATTATTTATATATAATAAGTTCACGGATTCCAGTATGTATAAATAATGAAAAGGTAACAAGTCATTATACATAAATAATGAAAAGTAACTTACAATTATTTATATATAATAAGTTCACTGATTTCATTATATATAAATAACGAATTGACTTCAAACTCATTATTTATAAATAACTGCTTTTACATTTCATTATATATAAATAAGGATTACTGGCTTCATTATATATAAATAAGGAAGGGGTAACACATCATTATATATAAATAATGAAAAATAACTTACAATTATTTATTTTAAAAAAAATCATTATTTATAAATGAAAAGTAACTTACAATTATTTATATATAATAAGTTCACTGATTTCATTATATATAAA
>NW_022683614.1:0-7441 GCF_011630105.1 Anneissia japonica | reverse complement strand
CTTATGTGGATGATAATATGTGTTTCTTTGAATTCCTATGATTTTGAGTATATTATGCCTTGATTTATAATTTGCATCTTTATTGTTTGGGTGATGTGTTGCGACACATCAGGCGAGGAGTGTAATGTCTTTAACATTGTTGTTTAATGAGTTTTTGGAAGTGAGCCCTCTTTGGGGCGCTTTCAGTTCAACTAGTTAAAACGTTAGTTATGGTACCTTATGTTCTGAGCTAGATAGCCAGTGATCTTGGATATAGCCAGTAATCTTGGATACGTCTTGAGAGGACAGCACAGTTTATTTACCAATAAATGTTCAACGAATGAAAAGTGAACACGGTTATACGACTGGATTTCAATATTGTCTTTTATTGTCGGGCCAGTACAGTATTATAATCAGGCCAAACTCATGTTTTTGCCATGAATATTGACGGGATAAACACAATTTAATGCCAGTATATTGCTTTTTCTAGAACTATTCACAGGAACATTCCCACGCTCTGCTGCTATGGAAATACAGACTGAATCAAAGTGTACGTGTACGTGTCATTGATTGCTGCCGGCCGAGTTATGCACAGCTCAAACCCTTTGTACGCCGCCCAGTGTTACAACCAGGCAAAACTCATGTTGTTGCCATGAGCATGGAGGAATAAATTCGTAGTGACAGGATAAACGCAATTTAATGCCAGTACCTGCTTCTTCTAGAACTATTTATAGGAACAGTCCCACGGTTATGCTGCTATGGATATTGACTATTAAGGGTCATTGATCTTGCTGCGGGCCGAGTTATGCATAGCCGTACCCTTTGAACGGCGCCCATGTGATAACGACTCGACTTTACCATGGAAAAGCATAGAATAAACTTAGAAAATATCAGTATCAGAACGTTATTGTTTGCAATTATATCTTGTATCTATTATTTTCTTTAAGTCTCATTTTCAATTATATTTTATATTTGTTATATATATTTGAAAATGGATTTCGTACTATACAAATAAATTAATTACAATATAGACAACAAGGAAGTGACAAACCAAATTAAAAATCAAACAAGAACAGCTCATTCAGTAGAACATAAAATTAAGTTAATTAGCGTAAACAGTCTATTACACAAACATAGGCCTAATTAGTGATCAAGATCTAGCTGTGTGTGTGTACAACAGTCGCTTGTATATGCTTGTATGATAATCTGATCTAAACACAATACTTTTATTTAGTGGATTTTTTTTTTTTTTTTTTTTTTTTTTTTTTTTTTTTTTTAGCTGAACAACAATAATTTAGGCCAAAAATGGCTACAATATCCGAAAACGCCATTCCTCTACACTCAGGCCCAATGTCTGTTTTCAAAATGATCTACAGAGAATGAATGAAAATAATGTATAATGTACAGGATAAAGTTGCTGTCATTGGTATATATGTTACCCCCAATGTATAATAGTTCCAATAAAAAAAAATTCATCCGTGTCTCTCTTCACATTATTAAATGTATTTGGGCGTGACCTTTAATGTCACTGTTTAGGGTCAAGTACATGAAAAAATTGTTGTCATCGGTGTTTCAGCATTCTACAATGTACAAGTAGTAATTCCTAGTTTGTTTCATTCATGTCTCTCTTTGCATGATTTTATCATTTTGCTACTATATAAGACCCCCGTGGGTCCATTGGGGCTGCTGTCTGGGCTTATGTACAGGATAAAGTTGCTGTCATTGGTATTTTTGTTACACCCAATGTATAATAGTTCCAATAAAAAAAAATCATTGTAACACTGTTTAATGTTACGTACAGGTAAAAGTTGCTGTCACCTGTGACATTATTGCAAGTATCTACCTGGGAGTAATATCCAATTATTTTTATCCATGTCTCTCTCCACATGATTAAATGCATTATTTAACCCCCTATTTCATTTCCCCCGCTTGTACAGGATGTGCCCCGGCAGCAATACTGAATATTGTATCTTGGCCCTATACTATCATGACCAGACCATCAAACCTTTTGTCTCTTTTCACATGATTAAATTTTCTGGGCTCCCGGTCTATGGCTTAGCCTTTTGAACTCCATACTGCATCGCACTCGATCGGTTGGTGGAGTACATTCCGTTCGGAGTGAGAGCGAAGGACATCGTCCCTCGAAACGCAAGTGATCCTCGAGAGGCGACATCCTCGGTGTTCGAAGAGGGTACCGTGAACTGGGGACGCATCGCAAGCTTTCGCGTTCGAACACGTTTGAGAAGGTGGCAGTTGCGCGCGCAGTCGGCGTCCTTCTCGACGACAGATGTGGAGATTGTGTCAGACGGGAAGGTGGTTGGAAACGCATGCTGAATTTTCGCGTTGACAGAAGGGTATTAGCGATTTGGTAGTGAACATGCGCTCGGAAAAAAGACGTCGATCCATTTCGAAATGTCGTCTCGACGTCGCCGACAATCGTCGGAAGACGAACAGGAAGACGAACGTCGTCTCCCGCCCGTGCCAGTAAAGGTGAAGAAGAAGTCGAATATCGTATGGATAAGTTCCGACGAAGACGAGAATGGCCGTTGGCGCCTCCAACGGCGGTAAATCTTCCGGTTTGAGATACTATGATGGAGCCGAGACGTGTGAACTAATAGGCCTATTTATACTAGCCGAACTAAAAGCTTCCCATTGTTACAACAAATTGTGAGTTTGAGTTTCGTTTGCACCATGGTGTTTCTTTTTTGAATAGCAGTGATTTCTTGGCTTGTAGAATTATATGTATTTCTTGTTCTGTGATATCTTCGTGTTCAGAAGCAAAGTTCAGGGCTTTCTTTAGCAGTTCTTCAGTTATAGATGGGTAAACATCACAAATATCAAAGCAGATGAAGGAATGTTCCGGTTTATTTTGAATGATTTTAAACCATTCGATGACATCGTTAGTGTTTGCCCACTGGTTCAAGTGCGTGTTTGCCATGTTTTTTTTTTTTTTTTTTTTTTTTTTTTTATCTGGAGTATTTTTTATGCTGATTAATCCAATTTCTGATTTTGACGGGTTGAGTATGTATATATATATATATATATATATAATCACATATGAACTGAATTTCCTTAGTTTCCCACCATACACCGAAGCCTATGGTGTGTTGATTAGACTATAAGTGTTGTTTTTTTAGTCACTTCAATTTTTTTTTTAAATAAATTCACCTGCGAAGAATGTTACTCCTTTTTTTTTTTTGTATGGTGGGAAACAATTCAAGTTTCAAGTTGTATACTGTACAATTTAGACAATACTGATATGAGGAATACGGAGACCAAATAAACACAAAATAGTCATATTATGTTGGCCACGCCTATCTAAACGTAATTGAATATTATATATATGTATATATATATATATATACATTTATATATATATATTGAATATTATATATATTGTAAGGTTCTTGATTCCCTGACACCGGCAACTTTCTCCCGTCCGGAAAATTGGCCATTCCAATTCCTCCACTCTTCCCAGTCAGACCTGATACCGTCGACTCTGCTGGCACCACTGAGCATACAGTTATAATATTGAGAATAGTGTTGCTTTCATTTATTAAATAACCATTAAATTATTAGCATTTGGTATAATTTAGCATAATTTTCCATCAGCCCTTGGCATAATTTGATTTGGATCACTGTTCACAAAGAAAGGTATAGGCCTAGCATTCAATTAAGTATTGCGGACGCATAAATAACGCTAAATGTTATGATAATATTGAGAATAGTGTTGCTTTCATTTTAGGTGGGAGTAAGGTGCTTATTAAATAACCAGATACAGAGTAGTTAATGTGATCTACCAGTATTTTAATAATGAAATCGGTAGTTCAAATGGAGGAATTATTATCATAATCAGTACGTGGATGTTTCAGCTTTATAAAGGTATAAACCAACCCCCCCCCCCCCCCCTGGGTATCACTAATTAACTCTCTTGGGTTTCAACTTAAAAATAGAAGATTTTTGTTCCCCAAACTGTAGAAAATCTCATCGCAATAGCTCAATGGAAACTGTGTTGCTAAGGAATAAAACCCCTTTGCTCAGAATTTTATAGGCCAGTTTATAGAGAATAATTATAATTAAAACTAGCTTAACTTTACACATAATTGTCCGATTAAGGTCATTGAGCCCTCATTATAAAGTTGATGATGTGCTCTATTAATTTACGTTAAAAAAACATTTTAATAGAGTACGAGTTTACAGCCCTTTTGTAATATTGGGTCACATATATATATATATTTTTTCAAACACAAGGAAAGGCATGTAAGATCTTATAGCTTTCGTTTAGGCTTGTACATCCGTAAAATATCACTGGAGTATTGTTATTGATCTGGAATGCAGTAATGCATATTTATTTATTTACTTTTAATTTTTTTTTAAGTGGTCGAGAATGAGGATTGCAAATAGATTTATGATGTTAATTAAATTTATTATACAAAATACTTTCCTATTGTAATGTTTAACAAGATACACACAACATTGTGTTATAGTTGCACAAAAATACTGTAATTTTATAGACATACAACATATATAATATGAAATATCAAATAAATAATGTAGGTAATAAAACATATAGGCCTACTTTTTACGGTAGTGCTAGTTGGTATATTATCTATTGTTTCAATAAACAACTATAATTACCAATTGCATTTCACTTTTAATTTTAACTCCTTTTTATATTAAATAACCTAAACTTGGAACAAAATTTAAACATCTAAATCATATTTTCAACAGTACTGTATATGGAGATATGATTTTTATGTTGGTTGAAAACATAATTTGATATGTGATGCAATTAACATATAATCGTATGTGATGTTTTGAAAGATGAAACACTAAAATCAATAATAAAAAGGTTATAAAGTTAACATCTGTAGGCCCACTATGCTTGGCTGTTGTGTTAAATCGAACGGCAAAATTGTCCCTGAATTTAATAGCCGGATTATTTTAATGAGGGAATTAGAACGGAAGTAGATAAACATATTGCAATCGCAAAAAAAACAAAACATGAACTAGACATAAAAGCCAAGTAACGACGTTATGGCAGGATTTACCGTTCGATGTAGACAATTTTAACTCCACATAAGAATCGTCACAGAGAATATTTGTCAGTGGCTCACCAAATCAAAAGTACGTCGTTTTTGGTCAACTCGTCTTAACATTCGTAAGAATCGCCCAATCGGAACAAATGTTATAAATTTTGGCTTTTACTTCGACAGGAAACCAGACTTACGTCTCAAGGTAAAATCACAGATGACATGTCGTTTCGGCTTAGTACTTATGATCAGAAAGTATATACTAGCTAGGCCTACAAATAGGGCAGTTGCATTCGCTTAGTTTTGTGAATATTTTGTCCCTGGTTCAATTCCACAACGAGCTAATCTTGCTTATTTCTCATTATTTTACTGAGTTTTAACTGACAACAGGGAAATTATGAGATCCAAAATAAACTTAATCGTTGTCCACTTTTACTATTTTTTAAAAAATTTCATTTTGGGTGGCAAAAGACAGTCGGTCTTCAAACCCCCTAAACCCACAACTCCAGCAGGCGCTGAAAAAACAGTAAGAGTAAAATCATATTGGTTCGCTTCGCTCGTTGAACCATGAATATCAGTTAACTAAAATGCCTATTTTATTTTCGCTTACGCAACTGTTTTATAAATCAGACACTGTTGTTGTATTTGCTTTTCGACTATGTCATCATCACCCGATACACCAGCTGTCTCGCTCTACAGAGCCAAAACTCCTGGAAGTTTTGGCTCTGTAAAGGGTGACAGTGGCGTCCCATAGAACATGTTAACACTGTCTCTACTCTTTAGCCCTCAACTCTAGAACATATAAATGATTGAGGCAGGCTAGATGACCTTCGGCACATCGGGTCATTGTGAAGCGATGAACGTCGTCGACGATGACAGCACGACGATGCGGTGGATAGCCTAGGGCCAGCCAGGGCTAACCTAGGCCTATACAATTTTGTACTTATGAAAGTATAATCTAATACCAGACAGACTCGGCATGATATTCCCAGGTACTGTATATAGGCCTAGTTCTTGTTGAGAAGGGATGCCAGCTGACCCAAAGGCTCATCCAAGTAGATGGCCTGGCCTAGGCCTAGGATCCCTACCTAGCCTAGGCTTAGGCCTAGGCTAGGCCTATATAGGGCTTCTACTACTACTACTACTATCAGCCTAGGCCTATAGGCCCTGGCCAAGGCCCTGCTACAGGCTAAGCATACTACTACCTAGGCCTAGGTAGGGCCAAGCCCAACCGTCCATGGTGGGGTTGTAGACTTAGGGCTAGAGCTAGGCCATAGGCAATTAGTAATAGGCCTAGTAGTAGTAATATGCATCTACCCTTTATCTATGAAAAGTCCCTCTCTGAGCCCCCTCTAAGTCCTAGGCCTAATTCAAATTCCTGGCTCTGCCTGCCACTGCTTCTAGGCCTCAGTGGTGGTAGTAGTAGGGTCTAAAACAAGTGATCTAGGCTAGGCCTAACTACTAGCCCTTCCCATAATACACAGGCTGATTAGGAATGTCTTTGTTGGCTCTAGACCCTAGTCTATAGTATAATACTTTACCTAACGCCCACTACTACTACTACTCCAACAAGGTGTTTTAAGTTGTTTTGTCCTGACTCATGTTTTTTGTGCGAAATGACCTGATATATGATATATATTGAGTTGAAACAACCAATTTTAAATCTTTATACTTTTTTTTAATATTTGATCTGAATAGGTCTTATGCCCATTACCTGGCTCATAATGTTTTTATGAAAATTTATATTTTAAAATTCATATCTGACATATATTTTTATAGTATAGTTTCATTAACATTATTGAAAAACTGAAAATTTTTATTTGTCATGAGCCAACTCGCTGGTGGACGATTTTCAAACCTTATATAATCCTTTTCATTCAAAAAGCATCCTTTGAATTTTCCAAGTTCAATAAAAACCCCTCAATTTTCATATATTTCCATAGCGCCCCGTCAATTTAGATTCCATTTTCATAAGCACCCTATTTGAATAAGCGCCCCGTTTGTGTAAGCACCCCTTAAAAATGCAAAAAAAAAAATATTTTAAGTGCCCAGACGCTTATTCGGGCAAGTACGGTATCTTTGATTTTTTTCTATGGTACAGGCCTAAGAATGAGATAAAAATCATGGACCTTTAGAGAAGTGGTAAAGCCTTGAATTTTGCAGAATTTAAAGGTCATTAAAAGACACTTTAGAAGTCGGAAAAGCTAATTTCCTGCAATCTAGGATTCAACAATTTTCCAGGGGAGGACTCTGCTTTTTTGTAAACATTTTGAACCCACCTTTTTCTAATCCTGGATCCGCCCCTGCTAAGGGTAGGAAATAGTTGATTAAATAAAGTTGCTTACCAGTAATAAATAATTAATAAAATATTAAAATCGCATAAATAGTAATCTAGATGTTTTTAGTGTTTATTTTACTAAATAAAAAAT
>NW_022683613.1:0-1120 GCF_011630105.1 Anneissia japonica | reverse complement strand
ATCTTTGAATATCATTTTAGACTGATTCATTCATATGCTTGGTCATCTTGTAATCATTTAGAATTAAACAGTTTTTAATAATAGGGTCCGTATCTCTACACTTCTAGACGTAGTATCAAATTATAGTTTCCATAGACCCGGTTTCATACACCCTCGCTTAAGTAAATTTCAAAGGAAACTGTTTTCCCAATTTTTCTTATTGTTAAATACTCCTATGCAATACTGTAGGCCCTGGTATAAAATTGACAGATCAATTAGACACTCTGTAAAGATCGATTATGCCCTTTTATATAATAAGGCCATAGGCCTAATGTGTGTGAAGTACTGACTTTGTTAATATCTAAAGGGTGAAATTGCGCACAAACTTCGAACTCTTGGCCTAACATACAATGCCAGAGGAAAGGATATCACGTTTTAATCACCAAAAAGGATTTTCCACAGACGCACAGAGTAGGCCTTCTAATAGTATGGCCCAAAGCGAACAAGTTTCTGGTCTCGAAAATCCAGACACTTCGTTAAGGCTTATACAGTACAAAATACTGTACAGTATATGATTCATTGAAAAAGCTTTAAAATGAAAGACTTTTAAATGAAGTTTATGTATATACTAATATTTTGCGAATCTTGGGTTTTTAAAAGCATTTTTTAGACCCAATCTTGAATTTTGATTTTCCCTAGTGGTCACGCATTTAGAGACAGAATTATACCCCGACATCAAACTAGTGTAGGCCTAGGCTTAAGTACAGTAGGACGTACTACTAGGCCTAGGCTTTTGTTGTAAAAGTTGAAGTGCATGTACAGGATGCCTATATTTAAAAAAAATAATACATTTTGTTAATTATTATTGGTTGGTCTGGGACCTAGACCGGCAGGCCAGCTTTTCGAATTTCGATTGTTTTATGAAAGATAGTATTTATCGAACATTTATCTATATAAAAACAAGATTAATATTGTAGAAATTGTATTTCTAAAGATTCATATATAATTCATATTTCATTTGGTAGACAATAAATATTCAGTAAGATACTAAAAATGATTATTAATTCTGAAATCAAATCAAATCTCAGCTATTATTAATCAGTTTGTATTAGGTTAAAGTCTTAAAAACAATAATTTCGAA
>NW_022683612.1:586-931 GCF_011630105.1 Anneissia japonica | reverse complement strand
CCCTCCAGTCGCCTCTTCATCTCCGTCATCGTATTCGGGCTCCGAACTCAAAATTTTGTCGTAGCCGACGTCTGTCTTCAGCGTGTCTCTCCAAAGGAGGTATCCTTGGCTCACCATGATAATGTCCACAACCGCAAGCCTGAACCAATCTTTCAGTTCGGTGGGGTACACGAGCCAGAAAACGCGTCCAAAATCCACATCTCCTCTGGCGTTCTCATGAACTATCACGCTCGGTTCGAGCAAGGAGCACACGCACCGGTACGGCTTGTTCTTGTAGTGCAGCTGCGAAGCCAATCGAAACATGACCTGCAGCAACACGTACGTGTAAGACTCGCAGTTCATGAG
>NW_022683612.1:0-503 GCF_011630105.1 Anneissia japonica | reverse complement strand
TCCGACTGCCCGGTAGCAGCTCGCACGGCAGAAGGTCTTCTCTGTTTGAGGGAAGGTTGGTATCAAATTTTCCGGTCATGTTTTCTTGCAAACTTTTTTTCGTGAAGTGAGGAGATTTCAAACTGTGGAGCTTTTATAGTCTCCTATCTCAACAGGGAGCTTTCGATTAGAACGACGACGCGAGAACGGAATCACTTACTCGTGACCGTTCTACATGGCGTCTTACGTTCTTCAACAAAATCCAGAAATGTCGAACTTATCGTTTTTGTAAGTAAGTCAAGAGAGACAAAAATTAACTGACAATTAAACTTTTTTCATATTTTTTTTTCATTCTTTATTTGTTCAAATCTCTTCAAATCTACATACTATTTGTATCAATCTTAACACTGAACTTCGATTGTGCGGTCATCTTGCCTTGCCAAGGAACCGCCGTGTTTCACTTTGTTTAAGTTTGTTCATGTACAGTTGGCTTATTTCCGCCGCCTCGCAGGACGGAAAGGATC
>NW_022683611.1:0-1086 GCF_011630105.1 Anneissia japonica | reverse complement strand
CAGCTGAAAGGGCTGAAGTGATGTGCATGTTAAAGAACACAATGCACTCTTTGAAAAAGAGTAGGTGATAGCCTTCAGGCTTTCATGGGTTATCCCTGGTGTTTGCACCAAATATATCTTATCTTATATTTTATTTTTTTGCTTCAGAACAAACGTGCAAGGAAAAATATTCTAGACATTATATTAGATAGTGAAGATGTAAGTATCATGTTTGGATTATTATTGTTTCCCTCCATATGGCATATTTTTAACAGATTCTTCACCAATCAAGCACTCAAAAATGTTCGCTAGTGGCATCACATACTGGTTGGCATAGCAACATTGCATTGTGGATGGTGTGCAATACCTGCAATATAAATAAATAAAATGAATAAATGTGTGCTGCAATATTATACTAATTGTGTATTGTACAGACTGCCTCTATGTATTCGCTCCTCCCCAACAAAAGTAATACAGTAATAAAAATGAAATAATTTGTAATTTCTGTTTTATTTATTTTTAAATAACATTTTTGAGACAAAACTTATTGTCCCCATTAGGAGTTAAGCCTATGACTACCTGTTGGGGTAACTGTTGTGTTCTTTGCCAACTGAACCATGATTCACAGTTAGTGTAAAGTGTATTTTTCTGTTGAGAACACATTTCTTGTAAATGACTACCCAGTTTTTCCACTCTGTCTCGAATCATCTGGTTCCTATAATGAAGTGTTGTTGGGTCCGTGCAAGGTGCTGACCCCAGAGCCTCACTGTTGTTCTTGTTACCAAAACTGTCCAGTGTCACCAGTTTTCAAAGGACGTGCAGGAAATTTTGTACACATAAACTAGAGATGATTTCCAACAAAAGTTCATCACCCTTTTTTTAAGTTGGATACCAGGGTTCTCCCTACACCTACAAAACAAAACAGGGGTTTCAGCAAGGACTGTACATTACTGCCATTACCACTGATAGAGCATGTCGCATGGATGGTGCAGTCGGTTAAGAATGTGTTCTAAAGAACTTAAGGTTGTGAGTTTGAATTGCGTCTTGGTATTCATTTTTTTTTTTTTTTCCCCTAATTTTAAGAAATTTGTTTTTTTCAATTCTAAG
>NW_022683610.1:0-773 GCF_011630105.1 Anneissia japonica | reverse complement strand
CTACAGTTATTAAAACAACAAATAATGTTGAATCTTTTAAAAAACTACTGAAAACATATCTTTTTCCAAAATTAACTTGAGCTTATTGCTTCAAATCATTATTCAACTCTGTAAACGCTATGATATAGTTTTCTATGAATAGCGTATCTAAATACTAATACTAATACTACTACTGTAAAACTTCATTAAAATTTGTTTATCAACGAACAATTCCCAGATCGAAATAGTGTTCAGTAGAGAAACCTGTGTAAATTAAATCTTATTTTCACAAAATATATGTTGAACCGTTCCCGAAAGTAATTAAGAATGCAAAGAATGCGTGGCCTATCAGAACCATGACAGAAATCACCATGCATGCGTTTATTGTCATAATATATAAACGTCATCGTGATTACTTTTCTAAGCATGTTTATTTTGATATTAGGCAAGGGATGTAGGCTATACTAACTACGGTATTCCCTCCTTGGTTATACAAAAACTACAGAGAGGCCTATGATACAAGTACCTTCACGGGGTGAGGGCCAGGGTGAGGGCAGGTCAGTGCGTGTAGTTCCAGAGCCACAGATAAAAGAGTTGCGACATTGAGAATTTAGAAGCCATTTTGTGTCATACGCGATGCGCGTTCTGTGTCTAACGTGATGTGCCGTATGTAGTGGCGTATCTAGTGGTGGTGCGGGGGGGGGCGCACGCCCCTCCACAAATCATGGTCAATCAAGTAGTTAAAAATCACCTTATTTTGCGAGTTAGTTCCCCTCAACAAGCCTAATTATCGA
>NW_022683609.1:0-1298 GCF_011630105.1 Anneissia japonica | reverse complement strand
GATGTCTGATGAACTTGCATGATTATGAATTTAAGGTTTATTAAAACATCTTACTATCAATAAAAAGTTATCAATAAACACTTATCTATTTAATTTGACTGAAATCAATAATTTAAGTGTACAGTAGTACAGGTGATGTTTAAAATATGACAAATTATTCATTCATGCAGATTATGATTTACTATAGCATTTTTACAGGTCTAACCTAGCTAACAGAATACTGTACATGTGGTATTTATTACGAATTTTATGATCAACATCTGTCAATAAATATTGTATTGAGAAATATCAATATTAATAATAAATTAAAATGTTAATGAAATTACTTACTTCCACCATACTCCCAAAACGGTACTGTGCCATCGTCTTGTGACAGATGTGGTCCTTTAAGACTGTACTTAAATTGGAATGTTTTGTGAGGTGTCTGAGCAAAACATGTACAGATCAGCAGAAGTACACAAAAAAAACCACTTAGGCAATACGAGGCCATCTTGCTGTTTTTTAGCAGCACTCTCACAGAGACAGGAGGTTGTGTAGGAAGACTTGGTTTGGTTGGTCACGTCTTAGATTCAGATGATCGCTAGGCCTAGAACTAGAGTCTTTCCTTAGAACTACGTTTTACACAAAAAACTAAATTCCAAATAATAAGTTTCAATGCAGCTACTATATTATAATCGATTTTTAACTGTACGGTTGCCCATATGGTCTATGGACAACCGGTTTATCAACAAATTTAAAGGTAGGTCTCTCCGGCTGTGTAAAAAGAGTCAAATATTGTTGCATGTCACACTTGACTGATTCGATCTCGACCCATGAACCGCAATCTGGTTTGTGCCAACTTGGCGAAAGCCCATTGGTCGGCTATTCAACAGTAACTAATCTGAAGATAAAGTATAGCGTTCGTTCGAAAATCATAAGGAAACGCACTATAAATGATAAGATATTTTATCTATCACATTTATCATGTAATGATAAACTACGACAAACGACATTGTGATTGAGACTAAAACAATAATGATCTCAAAACACATTTTCAAAATACTGTAAAGAGAAAATTATAGCTTCTAAAATAAAGAGATACAATGTCTCTATACTTTACTATGTACCGTATACTATAGGCCTATATAAAAAGCTGCTACCAAAATCTTTTGTCAAAATTGTTCATGATCATTGTTTTTGTCATTTTAACTTAAAGTCCACATATGATATTAGTCTGAACGTCTGACATGGCAATGGGTTCAGATCCTGATGATGCGCATCGTTGTTTGTTGTTTGTTTTCATTGTTTTTACCACACAC
>NW_022683608.1:0-693 GCF_011630105.1 Anneissia japonica | reverse complement strand
GTGAGTAATTTCCAGCCGTCTAGAGATGCCCTAATCATAAATTTTCTTACCTCAGCCCAAACCATGGTGGGGCTGAGGTGAGTGGTTCCCCAGTCTGTGAATGTCCCTCCCTGGTGCAACTAAATTTTACAAATTATATTTTTAAAAAAATGGGGGAAAAATTCAAATTATATTCTAAATTTATGTCTGAGAGTGTCATTTCTGGCCATCTTGAGTTGCCATAATCATAAAGTTGCTCACCTCAGCCACAGCCATATTGGGACTGAGGTGGTAGCCATATCCTACATATGTTAAATTTCCTTCTTTCCTCCCTCCCCTCTATTCCAAATTCCTGATCAGCCACTGTACATCTCCTGCAAACAACTTCTTCCAACTTGTGACCCCTAGAATACTAAGTAACACAAAAATTAAAAAACAAAACAAGTGGTGCATGATCCTTAGTTTCCTTCGGGTGCATAATCTCAGACTTAAATTAAATTAAATTAATTATGTTTGGGAATACTCAATCAAAAACTCTTAGAAGAATTAAGGAAATGCTTTTCACTTCAATCATTATTGTTTTGTAAATTTATACACAGTGAAAATGTACATATTGTTTGACAGTGGCAAATTAATTTCCCTAGATAAGTTCAGTCGATGATTCAGTTTTATGATCGGTATCTTTTATATATATTGGTATGGGTGTGTTTCTTT
>NW_022683607.1:0-517 GCF_011630105.1 Anneissia japonica | reverse complement strand
TTCTGATCAAAATTATGAAACCTTCGTATAAAATATCAGTTAAATAAAATGCCATTTGACATGAAAAGTCACCACAGGTTATTGTCTTTGTAATATAGTTGATTTAAAATTTTAAAAACCACATAGAATACAAGACTTGTAGCCATCCACATATATAACAGAGCAATATAATTAAAAATTAATTATGATTATAAAGTATAACACAAATATTATATACCATTATCAACCAAAAAACATATATAGAAAGGTTGTGCTTTTGAAAACTATGCACTGGAAATTTGTATCAGAAGTTAAAGCACCCACTAAAGTTCAGAAAGGCTTTATATTTTTATAGAGAACTGCTGTCCATGTGTTGTTCCTACAAACATGTGCTTAAGTTCGTTTCAAGTATAATCACTGTGCGTCCCTCATAAAAGGTCATTTTTGGGCCTTCCTTTTTACATAGGGCGCTGTAATTACATTCCCATAATTCATTTAGAAGATTTTACAGATTTGAAGTGTGCATTTTCTTGTTATA
>NW_022683606.1:0-1557 GCF_011630105.1 Anneissia japonica | reverse complement strand
AATATTATAGCTGTTTCATTGCCATGACAATGTTTTGAAATCGTACTGTATAACACTCCAAAATTAATGGGCAAACAACAGAAGGCTCTGAATTTTTACAAGTTGACCAAGCGTGTTGCTGCGTCATTATTGTTCAATTACGATCACTATTCAAACAGAGAGCAGGCTGATAATTTGTTTTTTCCACAGCTATTTAGATGTCGTTGTTGGTAACTTCTTTTTTAAATTGTGAGTGTAAATATTCTTTAGTGTATATACTGTAGATAAGAATTGTAGATAAATAATGCGCATAAAATCAATTGTCGATGGAGAACGGCGTCAGTCATCTGATTAGTCCCATATTAATAGTACCGATATTTCGAATACTCCTCTTCCGCGAATTGTTTTATTGACAGTGACTCATCTAATTCTTATATAATCACTATAATATTTTAATCGAAATAGTTCACCATATCGTAAAAGTGTGAATACCCACCCAATTCGTTGGCGATCCTCAGTGTATGTTATGTTAATGAGGCATGTCATATTGTACAACAAGGGAATGTGTATGACAATATGCCAGTACGTATTTTTTAGATTTTGACGCACTTCGTTCTGTTGTGTGTGTCTGCTGTTGAAAACAATCTTCCTCATTTTGTGACTCGCTATGAAGACTAAGATGGACCATGTTGATTTGTTAATAATATTTTGTTTGGGATGGAAAAAAGGAGAGTCAATTTCCCAAAAATGCTCCATCAGCAAATAGTTTAGTGTGAGCTATGGAGAGTATGGCTATGGAATTTACTAACCACACAATCCACAATCATTAAGTCGCAAAACTTTAGCTGCATTTAGTGGATTAAGTCGCAAAACTTTATCTTCGTTTGGTGGCGCCATTAATTTTACTCTTGGTAGACGGAGACCGGTTTTATTACTGGTTGGTACATTATTACAAACATTCAGCCAAAGGCCAGTGAAAGTTTTTATCGATGTTTGCCATCCTTATGGGAGCTATCGTAAAGTTATGGTTTGCCGGAGTTCAATTTAAATCTCCGAACTTCTGAAGCCAAGATATTCTATGAATGTAGGCTTGTATCGCAGGCTACAATTTAAAAACGGATGACCAATTAATAATGAATTAGGTGCTAAATTTTGATTTAATGCTGGGTAAGTTAAAAACAGACATTCTTTCCGAGTGGGACTCATTCAAAAATTCGAGAGGGTTCGCTAGAAAACAGGGGGGTTCGCCCGAACCATAAAAACCCCCCTGGCTACGGGCCTGATTTAAAATAGTAGTTTAAAATATTGTATTATTTTGTTTTTCCTCACGGACCCAATTAAATTGCCGCCTTACGGGCCAAATTGTCTACATTGACGTTCGAAATATTATGCTTCGTGGACTACAAGGTGTTATTATTTATAATTTTTTAATTCTATAATTGTTTATTATTTTGAATAGTCTCTACATTCACTGAAATTTGTTACTACATTTCTGACCCCTGGCCTGTCCTGTCAAGTCATTTATTTTTTGCATATGTCTTGCCCTTTCGTCTTAAATTAGTTTACTTTGTCTATCCA
>NW_022683605.1:0-664 GCF_011630105.1 Anneissia japonica | reverse complement strand
TAGCAACAGCAACTTACAGGTATTGAAATGAAAATACCATTAAAAAAATATATATAATTGATACTACTTTTATTTTAGTTGTGGTTGCTTTTATGGGTTAAAAAAAAGCTCATGTGTTTCAAACTCCATACTATTTTCCCCCCAATTTGAACAGGCCTGCCCCCAGTCAAACAGTCATGGACCCCATTGTCCAACACCACAACAAGGTCGTCGGACCAAAAATAATTTGATTGCAACACTTAAAGCATATGGACCCAATAACCAGGGAAAAGAACTGCGCTTTATAACCTCAAGGAAGAGGCGCATTATATATGCACATTACTAGTTACCATTTATATTGTGTTCTAAAAGCACAATTCGGGCCATACTAAGCCATAAAAACTCTCCCCATGAATGGTACCAGGGATTTATATTTGGGACCCTGACCAAGGCTTTAGTCGGTCCCTTGGTTCAGACCCACACCTGTAAGCAAATTTCAGGAGCCACCACTGATATGGGTGAGATATTCATTTGCCATTTTCCTGCAGGTTGTCTCAAGTGCCTGTCTTCTGCTAGGTGAAGTTGTGCGGTGTATGAAAGCTCACACTATTCCTAGTATTCCTCGTTTCATGCCTTCTCTACTACAGCAACTGGAGACCAAGGAAACACCTAGTAGGTAAGTAAA
>NW_022683604.1:0-754 GCF_011630105.1 Anneissia japonica | reverse complement strand
TGTGTCATGGAGTCTATCTGGTGGTATTTGTTCAACCATGAAGCCTCCCTGGTCTAATGGTTATGACGCTCGTCTTGACAGCGGGAGGTGTTTTATTACACAATTTCTTTATTCATTTACGGGACTACACTCGATGAGAGCTATGCTACACGATGTAATATTATGTCCTTTTTTCGAACACTGTATTTGCTTTTCTTTGATGAATATTAACTGCAGGCTATGTATTATTACGATTAGCATAATAAACAGACTTAATATTCATATTGAAATTTGCTAGTAGTAGTACAAATAATATACACACTACTGTGATTGTAACAACGATCAACGATCTCAGAAATAATTGATTGGCTGCTATAGTTATCTACAACATATATTTTTGTCAATCAATAATAAGCTCACTTTACAATTCCTCGGATAGTGTCTTCAAATTAGTTAAACACAACTAGTCTTTAAATATTTAATCAAGTTATTATGAGCTAATATTATTATTACAGGATAATGTTTTTCAAATAGTAGTGTATGGGTCAATCTTATAAGTAATTTATACACTAAATATTGAATATAGCTAGGAAATAACACAACCGGAAATAAAATTTAGAAAATATTTAAAATTATTAAACATACGTTAAACCAAGGCTAGTGTTTCCAAATGGTAGTGTATGAATTAATCTCATAAATAATTCATACACATAATATTTGACTATTTGAAGACAATATTGGAAGAAATAAAAATTATACAATCGATAATCACTAA
>NW_022683603.1:0-837 GCF_011630105.1 Anneissia japonica | reverse complement strand
ATAGTCCCAAACTCAAGAAAGAAAATTCAAGATAGATCGTTTTACCTATAGATTAAAGAAGGGCCGCAATGTGTAATGATGTTGAAAGAATATGTTTGTAATAAATAAAGCCATATATATAACTTAAGAGCATTTCTTGTTGAGATAGGCCAATTTCCTCTAAAAATTGCACAATTAGGGAGTTTTGATCAATTCCGACGAAATTAGAATTAAAAACACAAAAATTTTTCGCGCGCTTCGCGCGCATTTCTTAGGGTTAAAGCTCGTGCTTGCCCTCCTTTGCCTTCTAAGTTATTTAAAAACATAATAGTCCCAAAAATTGAGAAAGAGAATTTAAGATAGATCGTTTTACCTAAAAGAAGGGCCTCAATGTGTAATGATGGTAAAAGAATAGGTCTATGAATTGTAATAAATAAAACCACGATTAAAATGCTTATATTTAGTTTCAAACACACGCGTGTGTCCTATATTAGTATTAAAATAAGCCATGTCGTATTGTTTGTTTTCTATAGGGGGGGGGGGGGGTATCACACCAAGTCATAAATTACTAACCGGGAAAATTATTACCTTTGCGCCCCCCCCCCCGACCCAAGACCCCTGTTACGCGCCTGCTTATTAGTGGGGCCCCCCACTTTGAAAAACGTTCCGCCGGCTCTGTACTATAAATGTTTATCATAATATTATATTGCGTCTTCAGTATTATATTACGTGCGTTTATTACTATATTACGTACCGTACATTTATTGTTATATATTACTGTATGTTTATTATACCATCAATTTGCGTCCGTTTGGTTCCATCATTAAGGATTTTAGTTCGGAAGACCTGCCAATTTGT
>NW_022683602.1:0-673 GCF_011630105.1 Anneissia japonica | reverse complement strand
TATGATACATACTTTATTAAGTATTTGTTACCCTATCAGTGTAAATGAGGTATTTATTGAGATTCGAGAGCGACATAGAAGTTTACCGTACTCCATACTCCACGCTTGCAATCCTGTTTTCTTGGCATACCACTATAGACCTAAATGATCTTCTTAGTATAGTATTGTATAACCCACTGAAGCATGTATTTTTGTAGATTTTTAACTGTACAGGCCCCTATGTTTTTTAAGGGGTGGGGTTATCTTCACTGTGATCTACTGTATTCAGTTACCGTTATATAAGCGTCGAAGTTCGATGCTTTATATGAGATTCATTACATTCAAAAGTTTGTCTAGTCACACAAAGTTAAACTTCTAAAAGAAAGGTGGTTTTAAAAAGTATATTAAATGCTGTCTAACTTCACCTGTGCTCTGTCAACTTCATCATAATTTATGCTACCTTTTCTAAGCATAGTGTTTTAATACTGTATTGTTGTATGTACACTTTGACTAACTTGCTATGGACACTCATGGTGCCATCCACCCACGTGGTGCCATCGACCCACGTTTTTATCACGTGAGTTATGTAATCATTTTGGGAGTGAAACATGGACTTGACCAGACTATCAAATTTTATTTTTAAAAATATACCTAAATATTTTCTGATGACATCATATCATGATCATATAGGCAC
>NW_022683601.1:0-590 GCF_011630105.1 Anneissia japonica | reverse complement strand
AATGCCTGTGACGTCTATTATAGGCTGTGACGACATATATCTTTGTGATTATTATGACATAAGTTATGATGTAGCGTACCATATTATCATAATCCTAACATATGGACAAGAAATTCTTGAGCATGATGTAATTACAAAAGTAATGATCAGACAATGCAGTTGTGTAGGCCTAGAAAATAACATAATACACACATGGTACAATTAAAAAGAGAATGAGCTGATTAGACATGTACTCGCATATGGGAAAAACCTAGAACCAACAAGCCAGCAAAATCAATGAATAATATTAAAATGCAATGAATATAATAACAAAATTATATATATATATAGTATAAATAACATTACTAATCGAAAGAGATTTGTGAATAGTATTAGTAATGGTAAGATACATTTTTTTCATACAAATGAAAAACGGACATTTTTGTTGAAGTGTTTTACTTTACGATTATATATTCATAAGCCATGCTATTACTTATCTATTTTATATATGCCTATATATACTAATGTATATATATTATTGCTATTTATCCATTTGTTTATAAATAAATAAATATATATATATACGGTATATATATATATATATATATATA
>NW_022683600.1:0-611 GCF_011630105.1 Anneissia japonica | reverse complement strand
CACACGTGTGTTTGAAACTAAATATAAGCATTTTCATCGTGGTTTTATTTATTACAATCATAGGCCTATTATTTCACCATCATTACACATTTAGGCCCTTCTTTTAGGTAAAACGATCTATCTTAAATTTTCTTTTTCAAGTTTGGGACTATTATGTTTTTAAATAACTTAGAAGGCAAAGGAGGGCAAGCACAAGCCTTAACCCTAACAAATGTGCGAAAACTTTTTGTGTTGTTAATTCTAATTTCGTCGCAATTGATCAAAGTAACAGGCCTTTGTCTTATATACGTTGCTTTGTAATATACAATGTTAGTCCACTGATGAAGCCCTAACCGGCGAAACGTTTGGAATAAACCGAGTTGACTTGTGGCCGAGTTGACTGTGGCCGAGTTGACCTGCACCCTTCCTTGCTGTTACCTGTCTCTTAACATTGAGGCCCTTCTTTTAGGTAAAACGATCTATCTTAATTTTTCTTTCTTGAGTTTGGGACTATGTGTTATAACTTAGAAGGCAAAGGAGAGCAAGCACAAGCTTTAACATTAAAAGATGCGAAAAATTTTTGTTTTTTTTAATTCTAATTTCGTCGGAATTGATCAAAACTCCCTAAAATG
>NW_022683599.1:0-880 GCF_011630105.1 Anneissia japonica | reverse complement strand
GGTGCCTCCCGATCTACTCTAATTATTATCGTTTCACTTTTTAAGTAGGCCTACACTATCTCTTTAATTATTGTTAGTTTTTTTTTTTTGGTTTTTTTTTTTAAGTGATACATGGTGCTTTCGTGTCGCTACTCTAATTATTATTGTTGTTTTTTCTTTTTTGTTTTATTATGTGATAGGCCTACATAAATGCCTTATTTTTATGCTAAAATGTTCCTGCCTTAAATCAGTCGTCACTTATAGATAGGCCTACAGATTTAGCATAATCATTAATAATATATGTATGTTATATTTTTTAACAGTGCTAGCTTAACCACAGCGAATATTAAACATAGGCTCCCAGCGGGAGTATGTGTCCATGCACCGACAGACATTTGGCTGACAGACATTTGGCCTACAGATTATCGACCAAAATACCATTCGCCGACAAAAGATTTTGCTGACACCCCATTTCACCGAATGCCAGTTTGCTGACAGGACGATTCGCTGACAGCCAATTTGCCGACATTTTTTTGTGAACATGTTAACGGATGGATGTGTCACAAGGTGGCATATATTTAGATGATTCACCGACAGACATTTGGCCGACAGAAATTTGGCTACAGACTATTGACCAAAATTCCATTGGCTGGCACGAGATTTTGCCGACAACACACTTCGTCGAATGCCAGTTGGCCGACAGCCATTTGCCGAATGACATTTTACAGACAGACAATTCGCCGACGTTTTTTGTGAACACGTTAATGGATGGATGTGTCGCAAGTGGCATATTTAGATGATTTATTTTTTAGTTACCGTACATGTCCAAAACCTTGCTAGTACCGTACTGAATATTGTGCACAGTTTACAGATATCAAATGTTAAATTATGTTTTGAGCAT
>NW_022683598.1:0-1150 GCF_011630105.1 Anneissia japonica | reverse complement strand
ATGCAGATTAAATTAAATCGCAGTTAATTACTTCGATAGGAAGAGGTCTCACAATTAGGTGCACAGGGTATTTAATCGGCAAAGACAGTAGAACAAGGAATGCGCAAACTAATTTTATTGTTCACTAAGGGTTATTTTTCAAAAAAATAAGATTTGGATCTATTTCATTGGTATTTTTACCATTTGGCAATACCAAAATATACTTGTGGGATTGGGGACAACGTATCAAGTTGATAGAACAAAGACAGAGGTTGTTTCCTTATCTTTGCCAATGGTTAGAGTTTAACATGATCAATATATCAATCATAAATAATGACAGCATCAAAGACACAGAATAACGATTACAAACCAGATAAAACAGTCCAGCTTTGTTAAAAATTCGACAGATATGATGTTCAATATTTAGTGAAGTGCAAACCATTAAAAGAACAAAGCAAAACCAATTAATATGACATCGAAAGAAATTGGCAATAAACCATGTGCCTGTGATAGATACAGTGGCGTAGAAAAATATTTTTCATTGGGGGGGGATGATTGGCGTGTTAGCCAGTGTCGTAACAGGCGCGGGGGGGGGGGCAGGGGAAAAACTGCCCCTCCCCTGACGGTTTTTACCGGGCTGACCAAGCCGTCGTACTGGGCTGGGTAATAAGAGAAAAGAAAGAGGGGAGAGGGAGGGAAAGAGAAAGAAGAGGAAAAGAAAAGGAAAGAAAAGACAAGAATAAAAAGGAAGATATCATAATGACCAGACTCACAACACCCTGCAACCCCTTCTCCACTTCAAAAACTGTCATAACTCCTTTGATCTATGCTGCCCGATGGCGTAACCACTGGGGGACAAGGGGGAAAATATCTAACTTTGAAAAATCTTCCCCACCCCTTTATAAATGCCCTTTCATCCCACGAATTGTGCCTAAAAACCTCAAATTTCGCGCGCATCTCTTGTTAACATGGCCCAATTTCCTCTATAAATTGCACATTTATGGAGTTTTGATCAATTCCAACGAAATTAGAATTAAAAACACCGGGGGACAAGGGGAAAATATCCATCTTTGGAAAATCTTTCTCCACCCCTTGACAAATGCATTCTCTGAAAGTGCCTAAAATTCTCAAATTCTTTGCGCGAATTTCTTGTTACGGTAGGCCAATTTCC
>NW_022683597.1:0-695 GCF_011630105.1 Anneissia japonica | reverse complement strand
TATGTTCGAGATCAAGGCCGACAGATTGGTTCTACTGAATTTTTTTACGGTGGAATGTTATAACAGCAAAGTCAGATTCAATGTGAGGAAGTGACAGATAGCCCAAGTCCCCTAATTTTCTGAAAATTTTAAAAAAGAAACAAGACCACTACATTTAATTTTGACAGCGCACATTTCATTAGACGTTCTGTACCCTACTTATAATTATGGTGAGCCTGAGGTGATATAGACCCTTCATCTACAAAATACCCTTCATGAGCCCCCCAATTATCCAGAAAATTTCTTCTTTAAATTTCACAGAGAGAAATGTTACAGAGAAATTGTCTAGTGAGACCAAAATCACTATAATTTTTGTCATTTTTATTTCAGAGATTTAAGAAACTCAAACAGATATAAAATGTTGAGCCACTTGGTTATTGCTCTGCTTTGTGCTAATTGCTTCTTTTTGTGCCTCGAAGGTGATGTGAAGAATTTATCGGAAGTACGTCACATTTATTTTAATCTATATGTGCCGTTCATAATATAAAATACATACTTCGGGTCAAGTGGTAACATTCACCATGTATGCGAATGGTCCCGGGTATTTTTACACTTGTTAGTTGGTTACTGTAATGAAGTTATAAATTATTGGAAAATGCACTTTTATTCTATTACAACCCCACCTCACACACACACATACATAGGCCTGTATATAT
>NW_022683596.1:0-647 GCF_011630105.1 Anneissia japonica | reverse complement strand
ATATAACGTTAACCTACCCGTCTATGATATGGAGTACATTGTTAATCAAATATCCCGTAGTATAATATTGAAGTGAAAAAAAAAATGTATTTAATAGTTATGAACGTTTTTAATATATATGTACACCTTTGAATGAAGTGGGGAAAAAAATAAAAGATGATTGTCACATAAAACGATTGTCACAAAAAAAAAAAAATCTCTCTCTCTCTCATTTCATGCATTCTTGAGTCGCAATTAAAAATAAAAAACACAGAAAAATAATACGCAGAGAACACAAATAAAATTCACATCAAACTTTTAATATCGAAATCAAAACAATAGATTCGTTAGCACTCAAATTTAAATTAATACTTTATCCAATCGAATAGCTTGACAGCCTTCTTTGGTGAAGAACGACGAGGAGAACCGCCCGTTTTAATTTCCCTTAAAGTTCTTCGACGGGCTGCATTACCTACAAAGGTTTCGGGGATATTAATGCTAGCCAAGGTCTCTAGGAATTGATACCAACCGATAGGCTGGAAACTTTTTCTTTCTTGAATCAAATCCCTCAAAAGATCTATAAGATTCGAACCCTTAATAGTGTGTCCGTTTAAGATAACCTCCCCAGAGTTACGATTAAAATCTATAATGTGTTTATAGTTCAAAAT
>NW_022683595.1:0-774 GCF_011630105.1 Anneissia japonica | reverse complement strand
TACATTTTAAAAGAAAAATGAGGCTGAATTACTTCAAAAAATAATTAAGAACACATTGAGGCTGATGTAAAATTTCAAATGTTTTTATTTGCATGCAATGTAAATAAATAACATTAATCAATATTTCTTGCCATGCCTGTTGATTTTTGTTTAACTGCTTGAAGACCTTTATAATATGGACTGAATTAATGAATAAAAGTAAAGCAATTACATGATTCCAATAAGGTGAAACAAATAAATTTTTAATATACCTCAGTTCAGCCAGTTGCATCCCATCAGCACTTTCATTATCTCTCTGATCGCTCACTGGGTATATACATTTAACTACACAACAGTAAACACAAGGTTGAAAGAAGTTTATGACAAAAATCTGAACTTTTATATAAATATTATTGAAACACTAGCATATACCTACATAGAACTGCTTTAAACATAGCTGAATATAGAGTTCAATCCAATCCACTTATAAACATGTGTTAAATATTACAATTATATAATATTATCAATGTAGCCAACCAGCATAAACAATTTAAAAGAAACTAGAAATAATGAAAGTTTTGCTGTATTCATTATCATTTATCAGCAAGTACTGTTCTTTTATTTTCTTCTTTTCATATTGCATTGTAAAATACAATACAATGCAATTCAAAAAGTCAATGCAAATTTTTATAAAGAAAATAAATGTTTTGTTGATAAATGTTCATACAAGGGAAAACCTTAATAATATCTGGTAATATTTCTCAACACAGTGTATGGTATGATGTCATATCAAAT
>NW_022683594.1:0-536 GCF_011630105.1 Anneissia japonica | reverse complement strand
TACAATATTATTCTTGTTTTTATGTAGATAAATGTTCGATAAATTCTTTCTTTCATAAAAAAAAACAAAAACAAAAAAAAACGAAATTTAGCGGGTCTATTTTCATTCTAATCAATGGCGTTTGTAAACATGCACGGACGTCCCAGGCCAACCAATAATAATTAACAAAATGTATTTTTTTAAATATAGGCCTATGGCGCATCCACATGCACTTCAACTTTTACAACAAAAGCCTAGGCCTAGTAGGCCTACCTGTAGTACGTTCTACTGTACTTAGGCCTAGGCCTACACTTTGTTGTCGTCGGGGTATAATTCTGTATCTAAATGAACAAGGAGCGAACCTAGCTAGTCAACATCTAGGCTAGGCTAATTGATTTTAAAATCATTAACCCACCAGGACTATCTGTCGTTTTCTTCTTTGCAACAGCGGACGAAAAAAGTCAGTTATTCTACAACGTTTCATGATCTTTAACACTAAACATTAACAAACACTCGTTTTGACGCACTCCGTTCTGTAGCGTGTCTGCTGTTTAAAA
>NW_022683593.1:0-992 GCF_011630105.1 Anneissia japonica | reverse complement strand
GTGTTCGAACACTGTATTTACTTTTCTTTGATGATTTATATATAATTTAACGGTGTTAATGGCTACCTTTATTTAAATTATATGATTTTTTTTTTTAAACAATCAAGATATTTTTTTTTAATGAATAAACGCAAGGGGCGCTTAATCGCGCGAGTACGGTAATTTGCTATAAAAAAAAGCAAAGGACATACCTCGTGCTCAAACACTGACGTTCAAACCACGTCAACGATCGACCAGAGTGCCACTGGTCACAACCTATCACCCTAGGTCACCACCACTAAGGGCTATAATTCAGAAACATATGCCCATCCTACAGACCACAGAACGTCTTAGGTCTGTTTTTTCCGGATACACCGTTCATAGCCTATCGCAGACCACCTAACCTTCGTGATATATTAGTACGATCTAAATTCAAGAGGCAAATTAACTCTTGCGACAACCATAATTTGGGTAGTCATCTTTGTGGTTCATCATGCAAAACAAGCTCCTTGCTTGATTCTACACAATCATTCAAGAGCAACCAAACTAACCACATATTTCGGATAAGGCAATCAATTAATTGCCTCACCAAAAATGTCATTTATCTCATATATTGTAATATTTGTGGCAAACAATATGTCGGAGAAACAAAAAACACTCTCCGTATGAGAATGACACAACACAGATGATCAGCTATCAGAACATCTAAGCTTGATCAACCAGTAGCCGAACATTTCAATTCAGCTGGTCATTCAATTTCAAATTTCAGAGTGATTGCAATTGACCATAATGCCAATTGGAGCGACAAAAATCGCAAAGTTACTTAAAACCACCACACCATTTGGACTCAATATTAGAAACGTTCTCCCAGTACACTAAATTAAACCTATGGCATTCCAAATTCTTCTAGATAAATCATTTGGCTTATTTATTGAGGCACGCCTCTATAGTTTAGTCTTGGCCTTCCTGTTTACTTGTTTAGGCTGTTTATTCTAATCCCACCTAGCCTAGCC
>NW_022683592.1:0-407 GCF_011630105.1 Anneissia japonica | reverse complement strand
CTGTCTCTTATACACAATACGAATGCCCCCGTCAGTCCCTCTTAATCATTACCTCGAGTTCCGAAAACCAACGCAATAGAACCAAGGTCCTATTCCATTATTCCATGCTCTGCTATTCAGGCGTATGGCCTGCTTTGAACGTTCCGGTCACCCCCGCAACTCAATCAAGAGCACCGGGTGAAAACCGAGAGAAAGGCCAGGACGGGCAGTAACACGCCTTGCGGCGGACCGCGAGCCTAGGCCCAAGATCCAACTACGAGCTTTTTAACTGCAACAGCTTTAATATACGCTATTGGAGCTGGAATTACCGCGGCTGCTGGCACCAGACTTGCCCTCCAATAGGTCCTCGTTAAAGGATTTAAAGTGTACTCATTCCAATTACAGGGCCTCGAGAGAGACCTGTATTG
>NW_022683591.1:0-787 GCF_011630105.1 Anneissia japonica | reverse complement strand
GTCCTTCGGCGCGTCGGCGAAGTTCTTCGCTACGTCCACGAGGCTCGTAAAATACCGATAGCCAAAAACCTCGTGGTCATCTTTTAGGCTGTACATGCTGGGTAAGAAAGGCATGTTTCCGTTCAGAAAACGATCGGTTTGCAAGTTGTCCCGGTAGGACTGTTGAACAGCGTTGATAATCTGAGACATTTCCTTTTAGTAAGTTTGACGTACTTTCCTTGCAAAAATTCTCTTAAACGAGTGAATCGATTCGAATCTTCTGGCCTTTTATAGTATCCAATCGGGGCACTCATGACGTCATGGGTACCTGGCCAATCATAATGATCGTTTGTATTTGCAAGTCGATCCAACCCACATGACGTCATGGGTACCTGGCCAATCATAATGATCGTTTGTAGTTGCAAGTCGATCCAACCCACATGACGTCATGGGTACCTGCAGTAATAATATTTATTTGGCATCAAAAAGACATGTTACAGTATTGCCAGGAAAGAGAATGGGCATAAACCCGAACAAGAAAAACTTGCACTCTTATCCAACATCTTAACTACAAATTAAAAACATCAAATTAACAACAACAATAATTCAACAACAACAACAACAACAACAAAATTACCTATATCCAATCAACTGCAAAAGCAGTAACAAATAACAGAAATAAACAAAGAAAATGTAAAGGAGGGAAAAACAAAAAGCAACAAAAAAGAGGATATTATTGATCTATAAACAATCAACTAATACATTGAAAGGAAGTGTTTTGTAAGGGCTGATCTGAAACTTCCAATTG
>NW_022683590.1:0-521 GCF_011630105.1 Anneissia japonica | reverse complement strand
TGTAACAATTTTATTAAAATGTTTCATAATTGCATGCCTGCATGATTTAAAATATAGTATTATTAATTTTTTTTTTTTTTTTTTTTTTTTTTGGAATGCTAATTGATATAAACATTGGAAACCAGATTTCCAAATAATTCTAAAAAGCATTGAAAATAGGAGTCAAAACAACCAATGGTCACCTAGTGAGTAAATAAATGTAACAATATGCTATATACCAGACAACCCCAGAAAATGAAGGATGTCACAACATATAAACAAGAGAACTTCTCGTCTTTGCATCTTAACATGTTAATTTGGCAGTAACATACAATTTGTTAACATATGGACATTTTTGAAATCGAACAGTAATTTTAAAGGCACTACTAATTCCTATTTTTGGTATTAATTGTTACTTTAAAATGAACAAGTTAATTTAAAGTATGAGTTATGATATGGTTGGGTAGTTTTCATGGGACAATACATCTTTAAAGTTATTTCTTTATTTAATTTAACTTAAACATTAAATTAAAATTTGTTTT
>NW_022683589.1:0-1239 GCF_011630105.1 Anneissia japonica | reverse complement strand
GTCGTCGGCTGATACGATTCTGTGGAGAACAACGCCACGATAATATGTGCACAATGGATCGTTATTAATGACGATCTGTTTTTAAACTTTCACTGACAATCAGTAGATGACGTAGCATTTTCTAACGCTTACAGGGAGTGGAGTTTTGAATCGTCGGCCGACGGTCGTATGACCATTGTGCGATGCAGTGAGTGCCTTTAATCTTGCAATTTAAAATACTCTGTGCTTATACCCTATAGTATAGTGAAAAACAGGGACCCTTTTTCGGGGACCAAGGTTTCTCTGCTGATTTGACATCACTAGGGTATAAATAAAAAAAATGAGCGGGTTGAGACTTCAAACATGCTTTTTGGAGGCCATTTTTAAAATGGCAACCAAAATTAAGATAATTGCTCATAACTTTACTTCTACTCAATGAAAAAGGGTAAATCTAGTGTCTAACTATATGTTATCAAGATCACTGAATTCAATTCAAAAACCTAGGATGGCAGCCATTTTGAAATTCAAGAGGGCTCCCATAAAAATTTTCAAATATTTCAGTATAATTCCACATCTCTATGAAAAATGGCAAATTTAGGTCTAATCATGTTTTTAGGCTCTCTGAGTCCAAATAACATTTTTTTAGCTCATTTTTTTTATTTAAACCCTGGTGATGTCAAATCGGCAGAGAAACCTTGGTAACCGAAAAACGGTCACAGGGGCCCTGTTTTTCACTATACTACTAGTATATGTATGTGGATAGAATTCCTCAATTTGTTAATAGTTTTTTGTTTCTAATATTTCATAATACCTATTACTGTGTGTTATTTTGTGCAGTAGGTGGGTCATTCCGTGCCAACTCAACAAATTTTCAGAAAATCATGGCTGGGTACCGTCTCAGATTTTCTTGAAAAAAAAAGTACAAGCGTACTTGCCCACAGGGTCAAAGGTCACCATGAAAACGAGGCATTTTTGTGCATTTTTTGTCCTGAATGACCTTTTGACCTATGATTAACCCCTAAAATGATAAGTTAAAAATCCGGAATTTTTTGTGGTGTAACATTTCCAACTATATATTAATAATTTGGTGCATAAGACCCATTTAATAACTGATTTGGGTATTTTAATGGGGGCTAAAAATGGAAGAAAAATTACACAACCAAATCAGTTAGGGTGTTTACGAACCAATATTTTTGTAACGTGGTCCGGTATACCAAAAGTCATGTCATATTCCTGTTCTACAGCCAAAAGTTAGTCTAG
>NW_022683588.1:0-822 GCF_011630105.1 Anneissia japonica | reverse complement strand
GATATTAATCGTAATCAAGATGCATTAACTGAAAAAAGATATTATATTACAATGTTTTGTTAATGCCAGATTACTTTATTCTTTGTTTTAAAAAAAAATTCTGTAGGCCATAGGCCAGATTTTTATTCTAACACATTAACAAATAGGCCCAGGCTAGGCCTAATAATAATAATAATACATTTTTATAACATATTTGACAGCTGATTCATGTAAACATTGTCACGTATAAAATGCATTCGTGTATACTTGTTGTTTTTGTTTTTTCATATAGAAAAAGACCTTTCTTGTTTCAATTGTTCCACCAGATTTTGCATGAACCCATTTCAAATAGACCAATATGGATACTATTTTCTAAATTAAGAAAAAAGTAAATAAACTTCAAAAATAATTTTATTATTTTTAACCACACGTCTAATCTTACAAGCATTTAAACATTTATTTGCAGTTGATGAGATTTCGAAGAAAATGAAATCTTTAAAAACTTAATTCTGTCGACTAATCAAACAGGCACCATTTGTTTCAGTTGCCGAACAACATTTTCAAAACAAAAAAATAAAGTAGATACACTTTTTAAAATAATTACATGTCTTAATAAAAACATTACAGACATTTTGCAGTTGATGGGATTTCGCAGGGAAAATGTTTTAGCCAATAGTTCCTTTCAGTTGCCAGTCGACATGAGCCAAGTTCCTTTCAGTTCCATTCAGTTGCTCAAAGTTGACATGAGTTCAGTTCCTTTCAGTTTTGTTCAGTTCCTTTCAGTTGCGCGGAGCGCTCATGTCAACGAGTTGAGTTCGTTTCAGTTCCGTGTCGAACTGCGCC
>NW_022683587.1:0-866 GCF_011630105.1 Anneissia japonica | reverse complement strand
AACTTAGCAAAAGTTTATTCACATTGAACAAAAAAATTAAATATCGTATTAATTAATGTCAAATAATATTTTAAAAGTGATGAAATTGGAACTCTGAGAATCTCTCAGGGTTTGAAAAGTTCAGAGTTCATTTATAGATTTGTTAAGTATTTTAATTAATTACAGAAGGAAAACTTAGCAAAAGTTTATTCACATTGAACAAAAAAATTAAATATCGTATTAATTAATGTCAAATATATTTTAAAAGTAATGAAATTGGAACTCTGAGAATCTCTCAGGGTTTGAAAAGTTCAGAGTTCATTTATAGATTTGTTAAGTATTTTAATTAATTACAGAAGGAAAACTTAGCAAAAGTTTATTCACATTGAACAAAAAAATTAAATATCGTATTAATTAATGTCAAATATATTTTAAAAATGATGAAATTGGAACTCTGAGAATCTCTCAGGGTTTGAAAAGTTCAGAGTTCATTTATAGATTTGTTAAGTATTTTAATTAATTACAGAAGGAAAACTTAGCAAAAGTTCATTCACATTGAACAAAAAAATTAAATATCGTATTAATTAATGTCAAATATATTTTAAAAGTGATGAAATTGGAACTCTGAGAATCTCTCAGGGTTTGAAAAGTTCAGAGTTCATTTATAGATTTGTTAAGTATTTTAATTAATTACAGAAGGAAAACTTAGCAAAAGTTCATTCACATTGAACAAAAAATTAAATATCGTATTAATTAAATAATTAGAAGTTCACTCCTCAACATAAATTATTGTTTGTGCAATGGGGCATGTTACGATATCCTGTCCTCTTTACATGTCAAAATAATTGGGCTTTTCAGTGTTATCTATAATATATTCTTAACTCTCT
>NW_022683586.1:2537-3612 GCF_011630105.1 Anneissia japonica | reverse complement strand
GTACTTCCATTGCCACCTCGACGATTTTTAGAGGACTTTTTGGCCATAATCTGCTCGCCTAAATGTAAATAGTAAACAACACACTCCACTTGCAAGTATGGCGTTGGACAGAAGTTCTTCAAATGATAAATCTGAGCCGGTTTCAGGCATATTTTTGTGATACATGTTGTAAGAGCCTAGAGTATGGTTGTGTCATTAAGCGTAAACAGCTTAAAGAAATTTAAGGATGTGCAACTCTGTGGAAAACAACAAATACGAGTCCTCAGTAAGGCCTATTAAGTTTCCGTCGAAGCTGATGAATAGCCTACATATATAACGAAGGGGATCATAGGGATGGTGGTGCAAGTAGTAGTAGTCAAAATTGCACCGAATCTGTTTAAAGGTACGTGTGTGGTTACATCATGGACCTATTAATTAATAGGTCCATGGTTACATATAACGTTAAAATGGTATAAGCACTAAGCGTCTCTCTATCACACCACACACACACACACAGGAAACCCTGCCTTTTCCTCAAACTGGGATACTATCGACAGCAAAATAACCACAGAGTATTGTGAATCAAATACGATGATGTTATATTGTAATAAGCATATTGAGACAATACTGTTGGCAATGAATCAACCCAGCATAAACAACTGACCATGAAGACAAATCAAGAATAGCCATCCACAATTATATAGCAACTATTTACTACTGTCTACCAAGAACAATTACTACACAAATTGAATCAATTCAGTTTTTTGGGGTGGGGGATGTGCCCTTCAGTGACTGTGCTTAGACTAGGTAATTCAGGCTTAATTTGATTTTAATGTCTTCATGAAAAGAATATAACAAAATTATTATATTAATAGTAGGGGCCTACAGTATGCTTTATCTACATAGGAATCCTTATACACAACATAACAAAAAATATATTAATTAATAGGTATCAAAACTGACTTAAGCAAATAATATTTATCAACACTTTGATGTCCAATTAAACATCACCACCTGCATTTAATATTGTATTATACTGATACCAGGTATAGGCATGTTTGATATTGATTTTATTTTAGTTATCGTTGCTTTGCAT
>NW_022683586.1:1742-2491 GCF_011630105.1 Anneissia japonica | reverse complement strand
TTAATTTTCACAGACCACAGAATCAAGTGAATGGAAGTTGATGAACCACAGCCAAAGCAAATGCTCATTCTGCATCACCTGAAAGCTGAAGTCAAGAATTAAAGAAGTGCTTCCTGGTCGAAGTCATGTTCTCACATGTATTTTTTTTGTAAAAAGACAATAATATATTAAGAACTTTTAATAGAGCAAAAACCATTGAGAAATTAGTAAGATGACGTGAAACATTGAGTGGTGGAATTACTTGAGGCTGCTATTGCAAATCAGGATGAAGCCTTGTCACTACATGAGGGATAAGATCTGGTGGCAATTCAGGCCATATTATAGGCCATGGATAGAAACATGAATCAATTGAAAGTACTGTAGTCCTATCAGATTGGAACTGTATACTGTTTGTATGAATGTTGTTATCTATTTGATATGACATCATACCATACACTGTGTTGAGAAATATTACCAGATATTATTAAGGTTTTTCCTTGTATGAACATTTATCAACAACACATTTGTTTTCTTTATAAAAATTTGCATTGACTTTCTGAATTGCATTGTACATGTATTGTGTTTTACAATGCAATATGAAAAGAAGAAAATAACAGAACAGTACTTGCTGATAAATGATAATGAATACAGCAAAACTTTCATTATTTCTAGTTTCTTTTAAATTGTTTATGCTGGTTGGCTACATTGATAATAGATGTATTATATAATTGTAATATTTAACACATGTTTATAAGTGGATTGGATTGAAC
>NW_022683586.1:0-1682 GCF_011630105.1 Anneissia japonica | reverse complement strand
GCTGATGGGATGCAACTGGCTGAACTGAGGTATATTAAAAATTTATTTGTTTCACCTTATTGGAATCATCAATTGCTTTACTTTTATTCATTAATTCAGTCCATATTATCAAGGTCTTCAAGCAGTTAAACAAAAAACAACAGGCATGGCAAGAAATACCGATTAATATAATTTATTTACATTACATGCAAATAAAAACATTTGAAATTTTACATCAGCCTCAATACGCTGTTCTTATTTTTTGAAGTAATTCAGCCTCAGTTTTCTTTCAAAATGTACATTTTTTTAATTATAGAAAAAAAAAATTCAAAATAGCATCAAAATATATTATATATTTACAGGAATTTTCTGTCTCATTTAAAGTCGATGAACATTACTTCTTGCCCTTCCTTACTATGCATATGTAGGCCTAGATAGTAATACGTAATACACATTCAGTACAGCACGGTCGACTTTGGCTTAAAAAAACTACGGTATGACAGTCGACAGAAGACGGGAAATGCAATTTACTACCTCTAAAATCTTACAACTATTACCAATGTATTTTATTTAAAGGCTGGTATACTTATATCATATTGAAATATTCTACTAAAACAGGAGAACTTTCGTCCAAATTGCTACACATTGTCACTTTCCTCGCGACATTGTTTACATTAGTTACAGAGTTTACAAGAACGTTTGTGATTGGCTAATAGCGTCTCGTCAATGCTTAACAGGTATGGTAAGTGTGCTGTGATTGGGTACTGCTTTCGTGAACGACATTATTTTTTCGAAGATAAATTCTCATTTTTGGTTACAGTTTCCCCAAATTCACGATTGCCGACAATTATATTATGTTTCAATAAAATAGTATTGACATTTTTGTGCGAATGCCAAGTAGCGCGGATCGGTGGGTCACAGAATTCGTTAACTAAGCCGATTTTGGAGCCTCAACCCACGGTCTAATACTGAAAAAGTATTTAAGAGTATGGATTGAACATTAAAGGGGGGGGGGGGTAGATGTGTATAAGAGACAGTGCGGATGAGACAAGTGGCCATATATTGCTTATTTAACCTTTCCTGAGTTCGGGAAAAATACTTAAAAAATTCAAAATGTTGAAATGTAAGGATAATTATAGAAACAAAACATGATATGATGAGACAGGAAAATCAGGTGAAAACGAGGCTGATCACTTTTTTCAGTAGCTTGGTAGCATTTTCTAACGAACTCATTAATATTCAAGACAAGTCTGTCAATTAATTTTTGGCGAGCAGCTGATCGAAAAATCGTCCCGACGATCGACCGACTAGCCTACAGTACACTAGTGTGAAGTCGTGAGTTTTTGTGATCGTTTACGTACGCAGTTACAGAGAGACGGTTTAGTCAACGTCAATTCAATCATGGAGGAATAATTCAATTGAATTAATAAACGTATATCAGTCCTATGCCTAGGATTATAGTCAGTGTCTACCCAGCAGCAGTAGCGCACTCCTGTCCAGGACACTGCTTCCCGCAGCGGGTGAGTTCGCACGCAGCCTTATCCAGCTAGGACGGTAAAGATAGTAGGTTTCTACTACTAGCCTAGCCTAGACTTGTCATGCCATACCGTCTTTGTCACATTAATTGTGCTAGTGCATTTTTTTTTTCATAACAATAGACCTAGGCCCCTAGGCATACTAATATTAGTATACTATAGGCCTGG
>NW_022683585.1:5287-7845 GCF_011630105.1 Anneissia japonica | reverse complement strand
TCACGTGATTTACAAAATCAGTCATGCATACGATATCCCACATCAAATTTGATGTGGGAAATCGTGCGCATGAATCGTTTGCCCAGGCCCTAATTCGAAAAAAAAAGAAATCGAGTATGGGACGCCAATTAAATTAGGTATGGCGCGCACTAAGTGCAATAAAGAGTGAGTAACCTAAAATTAGGGCCTGGAACCCAGGCTAAGTATATTGGTGCAACAGCTATGTATTAATTTTTAAAGTTAGTTGGAATCTCATTGAACATACACATTAGATTAGTAATTTGATATAGATAAGTTTTTTTTGTTGTTTCAGTTTATTTAGATAAGTTTCTTTACGCTATTATGATTTGGTATCCCTCCCCAATACTGTATACTAAGTAGGTTCTTAAAATGACATTAAACTACCAAAGTTTCTATTTTCTCTATTGACACTGTCAGTCAGCGTGGGACAAGGATAAAATGGAGGGTGGAGGCTTTTATTGAACAGTCTAACCCACGTCAGCCACAACTCATCTGAAAGGAGAAATGAACATTTTTAACAAACTTTTCACATGCTAAATAAAAATAGCTTAAAAGGGCACAAATTTTACAAGTTTGTCCAGATACCAGGGGACTGGGTCTCATCTAGATCCTGCTCATGTCAGACCCTAGTTGAGCAAATCCTGACGCTGCCGCAGATTCTTACAGGAGGAGGCCAAAACTTTTACAATAGCGAGTCCTAATTAATTGGACAGGGCCTGCAGGGGTAGATCCAGAGATGTACGAAAGGTAGGCCAAAAGTGTGGCTGATCGAGATAGCACTACCCTAGGGATCGGGGGTTATGCCCCCACAAAAATTTGATGTTCTAGACACCTGAAAATAACCTCTGAGGCACTTTGGGTGATCAATTTTTTTCCTTTTTTATCTTTTTGTTTTTTCTTTTCTAAATAGGGGCCCGGCTCCCTAAATCCACCCCTGGTCTGGAGACTGCCGAAGGCAGAGACATATTGGGTGTCTAGTGCTTCGATCCACTTGTACTTGTTGATCTGTGGGATTTTCAAACAGGATTATTATGCTAATGGTACTTTTAACAAATAGATTCCTATGAATTACACAAAAAGGAAGCTACTGAGAATGCAAGCCACAACATCTTCATTCTTTCTTTTTATGTTCGTGAACTGTATTATACCTGTGAAGCTGTCATCCGAACTTTTTCAACTTCCTTCAATATTTTGTTCAATAACATTTTTAAACAAAACAGAGTAAATGCATTTGAACAATTTATTTAAAAAAAAAAAACCTTGCTTGTGATTCATCTGCAAGTTGAAGGACAAGAGTTTGAAAGCGATGTTCCTTTGAAAGCAATGTCGCAAATTTAGTCCCATTTGCTTCAGAGGCCATAGGTACCAGAAAATCTAGTGAAAAATATTGTAATGTACGTATACACTACCAGTTTTTCTTTTGGTGAAATTTGATTTCTTAATTATGTAGAAATTGTTGAAATGAAGAAAATGATGTTCGTTAAAGCTTCATTCTGTATTTCTTTTTTAACTAGGACCCTGGGATCTAGATCGGAAACTTTATAAAGTGATTTTGATTAAGTCCATTCAGAGGAGACTGTATTGAGCGCAGTTGCTGTTCTTGTTTTTTAACTTTTGTTAAGGGACCTGGATGAAATGTCAAATGTTCTATTTCCATTCTTCCTTTGAGAGTCATTATCAAATTTATAAAATGAACACCATCGTTGTGGTGATCTTGCATCTAGAAGAATCTCAATATGATTATTCCCTTAAGCACGTGCATATCTACATCGATAGCCATTCGGGTAGAGTTGTATAATTAAGAATATTTCTTCATCTCATTGTATTGGTATTACTAATACACCGTAATCTTAATGGGGAATGCCAAAGCTTGATAATATTCCTGTATTCCACCTTTTACTAATACTATATATTTGGATGCTTATTAGAGCATAGAGTATCATCAACTACTAATGTGAGAGTAATGCAATGATGGATGTTAAATCTAATGTGTCGAACTCAACAGATTTTTTTCTATGAGGTTATCGGTTTTATGGCGCGGCACTTAAAGTATGAGGCGCCATTGAAGTTTGAGAGGCCTAACGTAGCTACTTTCTAGTAGAGTAATTACAATTTAATTGCTTTATTACTATTAATAACCAATTATAGAATGGTGGAGATTTTGCAGGGCAAAATATAATTATGTATTCTAATATGCTTCATAATGATGAGACCTTTGAACTTAAATAGCTTGCATGCAAGAGCGGCAGTTTGAGCTTTGATCGCCAAAAAAAGTAAATTTCTTTTAACGCTTGTTGAATGATACTGATAGATGAGCCATTTTTATCAAGTGTAGGTCATTTCCGTATAGCAATATTAAGATGTACCACAGCCTGAGCGAACAAATGCTAAATTCCAGTTCCAAAATGCTTGCTTTCTTGTTAAATAGTGACTGGATCACAAATTTTATGTGTGAACAGATAGCTGACAGGCCTTGTCATTTGAAAATGGCAGGCAAGCAATAAAAAACTCACCATAATTTTCAGGCGAGTGATTAT
>NW_022683585.1:0-3529 GCF_011630105.1 Anneissia japonica | reverse complement strand
ATCCTATAGGATCCTAGGGCCTATAGGATCCTATAGGTCCCTATAGGCGTATAGGATCCTATAGGCCACTTTAGAATCCTATAGGATCATATAGGAACCTATTGGCGAAAAACCTATAGAATCCTATAGGATCCTAGGGCCTATAGGATCCTATAGGGACCTATAGGATCCTATAGGCCCCTATAGGATCCTATAGGCTCTAGGATCCTATAGGGACCTATAGGATCCTAGGGCCTATAGGATCTTATAGGTCCCTTTAGGATCCTACAGGCCCCTATAGGTTACATATACTTTTTTATGCAAACTGGTTTTCTAATGGGTTTTCAACTGGTTTCCAACAGGTTTCAATTCCAACTGGTTCAACTGGTATTCAAAAAGTTATGAGGTCCAACTGCTTTTTCCACTGGGTTTCAATTCTAACTGGCAAACTGTTATCATTAGTAACTCTGAGTCGCTGCAATATCTATTTACTGTACTTACTCTATCACCAAAATAATTTAAACAACATTTTTGTTAATACTTATTAATGTGCATTTATTATTAAATTCCACCAACAGTTACAATTATAACATACTCTGACCATTTTAAAATTATTTATCATATTAATATCTAAATGTAAATTATATATTTCTTTAATACATTCAATGCAATATTTAAAATTTAAGAAAATACTGTATTTTTAAAAATCAATGCACATTTACATTCTATATTTACTCTATACTCATAACAAGATCTATAGTATTAGTCATACAATGAATTAATAATATATAAAAAAAAACACAATGCAGTTATTACTACTGTACACTTTAATTACATTGTGTATAGTGAGCAAATTTAAAAATACATTAAGGATTAAATTAAAAGATTATAGATGATTACAATACAATTGATTTATTTTATTTAAAAAAAAAATTTACTGAATTTAGAAAATATAAATAAATCAGTTATGTGCACTTTGCAGAAAGGTGAACTAAAAAACAAAAACAATCAACAGATCAATTAATTACTTTTTAACTTGTCAATTATCTTTTGTTAAGTGAAGTACCGATTGAAATGGGAGCTTTCTACAGCTTTCGCCTCCTTGGTATGGCCGTATGATTACAAATATTGTTGCTTTTTGAATCAGTCCTGAAAAAGAAATTGAAATATCAATTATTTCAACAACAAAAAATATAACATGGTAGAAAAGGAGTAAAGATGATAGTTGAAGGGAAAGTATATATGCTGTCTCTTATACACATCTAGATGTGTATAAGAGACAGGACGTAAGGCGAATAGAAAAATTTGTTAGATTAAATTTGGGAAATATTGATGTGGGAATAAAAAAAATGTTAACAGATTTTAAAAAATGATGCAATTTTTGACTGGAAATACATTTTTCTTAAAAAACAATAAAATTAAATCAGTTTTTATACAATACTTGCAATATTCTTGCCAAATAAAAACAGTCCCTCTCATCAATTAAAAAAAAGCAATAATCTATTGTAGTGTTCTGATTTTTTTTTAAAAGTGATAATCTAATTTAGTTTTTTTCTATGTGCCCTTACATTTGCATATTGTTAGGCCCTCATTGGATTAATGCCTATGGAACACAAAATTTAATCTTGGGGGAGTATTCTATAACGCTGCAGCAGGTACATCAGCGCATGTTGGTATTTAACTTTACCAGGTACCCACTTATACTCCTGGGTGGAGAGAAGCAACCAGATAAAATGCCTTGCCCAAGGACACAAGTGAAATACACAGTGAGGGGATTGAAACCCTGACCTCAATGTTGGGACCGTTTCCCCTGCACCAAACCACTTCTACTTATTGACCAAAGTCAGTGGCAATTATAGACCTTAAGGGCCCGTATATTAATCAGCTTTTTTTCTGCCAGGACATTAGACCCTCCTTCAAACCATGTGTCATAAATCAGCCATGTGTTAATACATCAAAAAAGTCAGTCACCAGAGCGAACTGGAGCTTCTACACCATACCTCTATCTGTTCCCTGCACCCAGGCCCTGGCGAAGTATGTGCTTTACAATTAATACTACCTGGAGCCCTATGTGCCCCACCAGACCCTGGCAAAGTGTGTGTTTTAATACTAATTTTAACAATTAAGAATACAGTATGACGTGCTACTATATCAATCAATCTAACTCTACTGTAGGCCAACAACACAAAAAACCCAAATAATTATGTTTCATGTAATTGACCACAAGGCTTATCTTTAGGCTTAATGTTTACAATTCACATTGTAATTACCTTGTATTTGTATTACCAGGGCTGATCCATCCTTCTGTAGTTGTGAGCACAGGTTTCTCTTCTTTGATAGCCAAAAATGGTCGATGGGATGAATGATTTTCACACGTATCTGTGAGATGTGCCAACACTTATCTGAAAATTCAGAGATTTGAAATATGTTACAGTAAAAAACAATTGGTTAATGAGCAACAATTGACAGGGTAACTATAGAATTAAAACGATAACAATACTAACAATAACTTATCAGATCAACTTACCTGTCCATCATTATCTGTTTTTTTTTCCATCTTCATTTAGGTATTTTCCACTACTCTACCATGTTCTGTTGAATTAAAGACAAAAAATGATTGTAATACAGTACATTGCAAATTAAAAAAAGGACAATAAATTTTTAAGAAGGTGGCTTTCTAGTCAAAACAGCAATAAACCAAAATGGCAGTAAGTCAAAACGGCAACACTTTTTTACCAAAACGGCAATGGATCAAAATGGCAATGAGTCAAAACGGCAATAAACCAAAAAAATAATAACAATAATATTATTATTATTATTATAGTAATACTAATAGGCCTAATATTATAAAAACATACATACGAAGAAATTCAATAATAAAATGGGGAAACACAATATCAAAGCAGCAGACATTCAAATAAATAAAACTTTAAAATACATTGGACAAAATATGAGACGAAACAATTTATGTACAGTAATTAAAAGTAAAAAAATCGAAAAAAAAAAAAAAATAATAATAATAATTGGCAGGGCCAGGCCTATGCTCTAGCCTAACCTAGTACAGTAGTAGAGTAGGTAGGTAGCTAGGGCCTAGGCCCTCCCGAGCATAGGGCTAGGCCCTAAAAACTAGTACTCCTACTACTACTAGGCTAGGCCTCCTAGGCCGACAGACAGCAGTCTACGCCTGGCCTAGGCCTATATTAGTAGTTCGTAGTAACTAGGCCTAGTATAGAATGTAAGGTAAATGATAGGGTAGGCTCAGTCTGCCCTGGCTTTGTATTATTTTTTTATTACATTAGTATGGTTGTATAGTATTCTTATCTTACCTTTTTCTATCGAACTCTGCATCATCAGCTGCTGCACCGCCTTCCTACTAGCCTAGTAGTAGTAGTAGGCCTAGCAAGTAGCAGCCACTGGCCTGGCCTAGCTTAGCTATGCTACGGCTTCGTCGGCTAGAGGCTGTATGAAACATTCAATCAATCAAATTGTGTTGAATATTGAGTCTTGCATCAATGAATTATCCTTGATTTGTAGTTATCAGTAAGTAAAC
>NW_022683584.1:0-950 GCF_011630105.1 Anneissia japonica | reverse complement strand
TGCATAAAACGTACAATTTCCTGAAATTTGGAAATAGAGCGGACTTCCTTATGATTTTTCCTTATTTTGTGGTCATATTAGAATATAATATCACTGAAGACCATTCAACAAACAACATGAAACATAGGGCCTATATCAAACTTTTAGGTTAAAATTTCCGCTTCCGAGCATGCATATAACGTAATTTTTTAGATATTTATATTATATTTTCATGACAGTCGAGATGTATTGATTATATAACTTATAGATAATTACTGTTGTCCAATTGTGTGCATTGAAAATGTGATGAACTCGGGATACGACCCTCGGTTGACACTCATATCAAAGGGCCTGTTAATTAACCTTGCACAGGAGCCTGTCGTCACCTGCTACAATGCCTTCTCCTCCTTATCATCATTACATTATCATCATCATCATCACCTTCATCATCGCAATTATTATTTGCTAAAATGGGGGAAATCTATTAATTCAGTGTGTATTCATTCATCAACAGAAGTCTCGTAATGCACGTAAGTGCATTTCTCAGATATGTAAATACCTGTCTCTTATACACATCTAGATGTGTATAAGAGACAGCCCACCACCCAACGTCTAAAATAATCTTCCAGCGACGGAACAAGCAAACATTAGGTTTTCCTCCCATGACCCCGCCCACTCAGGGAACACATTATGTACGATAGTCAGGGTAAAGCTCGGTTTCCATATAATCGCTCACCTTATCGGCGACAGTTGCCGACGTTATCATGAAGGTTGAACCTGGTTCAACTTTTCCGAATGCGTTGCGGACGCAGACGAATCAGGGTGCGTTGCTAGCTGCCTTGCGCAATCGGAAAGGTACCCCGATTCGTCTGTGAACCACAACTGACACGACTGTCGGCGATAGGGGAGCGATTCTTGGAAACCGAGCTAAAACTCTAGATCAACGTTCTGAGAGGTCCCTATTCTCAAAA
>NW_022683583.1:0-652 GCF_011630105.1 Anneissia japonica | reverse complement strand
TGATTATTTTATGGGCGGATCCATAGGGATGAAGGTCGTCGACGTCCGGTTTTCCCACCACCCTTGACATGTTAAAGCAGGGGATGATTTAGGGGGTGGGCCAGCGCCCTCCCCCTTTTGGAAAGTAAACTAAATTTAAAAAATTGGATCGCCCAAATATATATATGCATCGAACATAATATTTTGTATACAAAATTATTTTGGCATTTTTAAAGTTTTATAAAGTATTTGTTACCCTTATCAGTGTATTGATGTATTTATTCAGCTTACTCCATATTCCACGCTTGCAATCCTGTTTTCTTGGCATACCACTGTAACTTGTAACTAGGTACTAGGAATATATTCAACTTGCTGGAATATATTTTGTTTGCTTATTTTTGCTTCAAACCTTTTTAGTATTTTGTCATTAAATTTTTAAAGTATTGGTAATAACACACATTCAATGAGGTGTGTCACAATTGCACTGGAAATCCTTACCTCTCATCTCTTTTTTAACCATTCGTCTTTCTGCAATTATCATTTTTCTATCTAATTTATCTATATTTTTCCATACATCATCTTATTATCATATTCTTATTTGGTATCTTTCTGCCTTTTTAGTTCCTATGCATGTAATGCAATAGGAACTATTGTAATCACTCTTGCTATTTCC
>NW_022683582.1:0-682 GCF_011630105.1 Anneissia japonica | reverse complement strand
TAATCAGTATATCAGTATATAATCGAATTAAATATATTATAATCACTTCGAATTCGAATATAGCAGTATTACGGGCTACTATATCTTATAAACAATCTTTCCAGATATATTCATATGATACCAACAAATTCCGAAACTTTTCAGAGCAAGGTGCTATCGAATTTTACAAAACAGGAAATGACGTCGGTTGCTAGGTTACAGCTGATGCATAATCATGAATATTCAGTGACACCTGTTCTAATTAGACTAACAATAAAATCTTTTTGGTCGATTTTGTCAAAACTGAGCTAAAAGTTTTTATTGTTAGTCTAATGAGCACAGGTGTTACTGAATATTCATGATTATGCATGAGCTTGTTGCTTAGCAACCACGTCATTTCCGGTTTTATGTTTTAGTTGAGGGCGTCCTCTTAAGAATTGAGTTTATTAAATAAAGTAGCACATATTGATGAAGCAATTCTTCACTGTTGGTTTAAGCTTATAAGCTTATTATAATAAGGATATTTTAGCTATTGAATTTATTACAGTAAACACAGACATTAAATAAGATGAGAAGAGACGCACAATTCCATTCGATATTTATTTTCAAGCATTGAAATCAAGTTGGGATATATGTAGGCCTACACTCTTAAAATTCAAGTGTTAAAATCCAACACTTTATGGGTGTCATGAGTTTTTTAACA
>NW_022683581.1:31129-41229 GCF_011630105.1 Anneissia japonica | reverse complement strand
GGGGTCGGGGGCGAAGGCCCCGAAGCCAGAGCAGTTTTTGTGTTTAATGGGTCTATATGTTTTAAAAGCAGTTGTTTTGAAAAAGATCTAATAATAAAATTAGAAAATATTTTCTGAGAATTGGCATGTTTAAATAACACCGAAAGATATAAAAAAAAAGCCCTCATCGCATAATCAATATCAATATACTCAACACATTTATTATTATAAAACAAAAAAAAAGCTAAGTTCTTCTTCTTCCTCCTCTTCCTCTTCCTATTCTTCTTCTACTACATCTTCTTGACTCTCATTTTGTACACTGAAAATAATAGTACTATTTTACTACCTGGCTAAAAAAAGCAAAAATATTGTCATTACTACTGACAGGGCCGTCGTTAAATTAAGTTAGAGCCCAAAATATAGCACCATATTCGATACGTTATCTGACATCATGAGAACCTAAACTTTAATACAATTATTTGTTATATACTTAGGCCTAATTCAAAATTATTATTTTAAGACTTTAAACATAATAGGCTACAAAAAATACTGATTAATAATAGCTGAGATTTGATGCACATTTTATAATTAATAATCGTTTTTATTTTATCTTCCTGAATATTTATTGTCTGCCAAATGAAATATGAATTATATGCATCTTTAGAAATACAATTTCTACAATATTAATCTTGTTTTTATATAGATAAATGTTCGATAAATTCTATCTTTCATTTTTTAAAAAATGAAATTCAGCGCGTCTATTTTCATTCTAATCAGTGGCGTTTGTAAACGTGCACTGACGTCATCGTCGAATCCCAGGACTTTCGACGGTAAAGCTGGAATGCCTGACCCGGTCCCAGGCCAACCAATAATAATTAACAAAATGTTTTGGTTTTTTTTAATATAGGCCTATGCCGCATTTTGTACATGCACTTCAACTTTTACAACAAAAGCCTATGGGCCACCTGTAGTACGTCCTACTGTACTTAGGCCTACACTGGTTTGTTGTCGTCGGGCTATAATTCTGTCTCTAAATGAACGAGCAGCGAACCTAGCTAGTCAACATCTAGGCTAGGCTAATTGATTTTGAAATCAATAACCCTTCTTCTTTGCAACAACAGACGGAAAAAAGTCAGTTATTCTAGGACGTTTCATGATTCTTTATCACTAAAAAAAACACTCGTTTCGACGCACTCCGTTCTGTAGTGTGTGTCTGCTGTTGAAAACAAACTTCCTAGCCTAATTTTGTGACTGGCTATGATGACTGAGATGGACCATGTTGATTTATTAATAATATTTTGTTTGGGATGGAAAAAAGGAGAGTCAATTTCCCCAAAATGCTCCAACAGCACATAGTTTAGTGTGCGCTATGGACAGTATGGCTATGGAATTTACTAAACACACAATCCACAATCAGGTGATTAAGTCGCAAAACTTTATCCGCACTTGGTGGATTAAGTCGCAAAACTTTAGCTTCGTTTGGTGGCACCATTTACTCTAGGTAGACGGCGACCGGTTTCGTTAACGGTTGCTACATTTCTTACAAACATTCAGCCAAAGGCCAGTGAAAGTTGAGACGGCAGTCAGGTTTTTATCGATGTTTGCCATTCTTATGTGTGCCATCGTAAAGTCATGGTTTGCAGGAGTTGCGTTCAATTTAAATCTCCGAACTTCTGAAGCTGAGATATTCTATGAATGTAGGCTTGTATCGAGGCTACAATTTAAAAACGGATGACCAAATAATGAATTAGGTGCTAAATTTTGATTTAATGCTATGGAAGTTAATAACAGACATTCTTTCCGAGTGGGACTAATTCAACACATCTAGATGTGTATAAGAGACAGCAGTTGGATTACTTGATCTAAAGCATTGCTGTGGACACTTAAGGTCATGGCGGCACTCACAGTCATTTTAATACTAGAAATGTGTTTTGGCGGCCATTTTGAATATTTATTTTGCATTTTCGCAATAAAGGTGTATGCTATGGTGTTTTATATATGTTCTATTTCATTCCTTGAACTAAACAACATACGTTTTGACACCAAGATTGTGGTAATATGACTCTTAGTGCCTTCAAACTGCCAATTTTTTTTTTCTATTTTTGGTGGCCATTTTGAATATTTTATTAAATTTTGCATTTTCACGATAAAGATGTACGTTATTATATTTTAATAACGTTTTACTGGATTCCATGAACCAAAGAACATAGGTATTGACACCAAAATCATGGTAATGTGGACAATTAGAGCATTTAAACTGCAAAAATTGTGTTTTTTTGGCGGCCATTTTTCCAATTTTCGGTGGGAACGGTTGGAGTGACATCGCGACCGTTAACAAATCAGTAAACGATATATCTACGTGAAATAAATAACGTATGCGCAGTTAAACTTTAATAAACTTATATAGTGCTATCTCATTGTTGTTATTATTATTATTATTATTATTATTATTATTATTATTATTATTATTATTATTATTTTATTTAGTTTACTCGATCGAAATTAGCGTCGTTAAATATATCCACTTACATAACATAAATAAATGTATATCGTAGGTAACCCTATCCAGTGGCGGATAATTTAGCAAAGGGGGGGAGTGAATTATGCGATGTGCGAACCACCTAAATGGTGGAGGGAGTGGTTTTGGAAGGAGGACTTATAATTCTCCTCCCCATTTGAGATGGGAGGGGCCTTACACGTAATATATTCACGAGAAACTCATCACATACACAAGACGAGTGTTTAACGGTATCCAAAAAGGTGTGGGGTGGTGCCACCTTATTCACTCCCCCTGGATCCGCTACTGCTATTCGTATCAGCACCGAGCGATAGTCTCGACAGTGGAGTTTTCCTCATACTCAGTCCACTGATGAACATAGGGCTACCCTTTCTTCTGAACTCTTCCACCTTTTTCTATCTGATGTTTATCATGGCATAATTTTGGCTAATGTATTAAAATTCAGAATCAATTCAATCACTGGGTTTATTTTTGCACTGATGCAAATACAAGGCCCATACAATTGTGCTGAGAACTAGGTCCTATCGTGATAGAGCAGCTATCCATGGGCTGACACAGACTTGAAAGTAGCGCATACGCAAAATATGGCCTTTAAGAAGCCTTGTGAATAATTAATGACATTTTACTAAACTTACCTACAAAAAAAAAAATTTTGCCCGCTGCAAGTCCCCAGTGAGTTGTGAGACGTTTGAGGCGCTGTTTCAAAATAAATCCAAAAAAAGTGTCTATAAGCCCATCTTTTACTGATGCTATATTTTTTGTTTGCACAAGTAAAATATATTATATACAGTTGTTTCGTTACCAATGAGATATTTGCTTTAATATTCAATGCACTCATCTTCATCTACAAATTCGATAGTCTAAGGATTAATCAAAATTGACTTATTACCTTGTTGAGTGCGTCTAAAATCAATTCCTTTAGGTTTTATTTATTTATTTATTTTTTTTGTTAGCATCTTACAAATGCTTGAGAGTCCCTTCTCTCCAAAACACTTTCACCTCAGTTGGCAGTGTTCATAACTATTCTACCAGATCCAGTTTTGCAGGAAATTTAATTTTGCCTAAAGTCAGAACTGAATCTGGTAGAAGTTTTACTTTAAGCCCAACTTTTACTGATGCTATATTTTTGTTTGCACAAGTAAAATATATTATATACAGTTTTTTCGTTACCAATGAGATATTTTTATATTCAATGCACTTAACTTCATCTACAAATTCGATAGTCTAAGGATTAATCAAAATTGACTTATTACCTTGTTGAGTGCGGCTAAAATCAATTCCTTCAGGGTTTTTTTTTTTTCATTATTTTTTTTTAGCATTTTACAAATGCTTGAGTGGCAGAGTTCCTTCTCTCCAAAACACTTTCACCTCAGTTGACAGTTTTCATAACTATTCTACCAGATCCAGTTCTGCAGGAAATTTAATTTTGCCTAAAGTCAGAACTGAATCTGGTAGAAGAAGTTTTACTTTTAGGGGTTCTCGAATTTGGAATGAGGGGGGTAGGTAATTATTTACTTCATTCGTGTTTGTTTAGTTTTTTTATGTTCTGTGTTGTTTCTCTTGCGATTTTAATGTTTTATGCGTCCTGGGCCCTCTGGGAGAACAGTAACTTTTTACTGAAGAGGTAACCCAGTATAAAGAATAAATAAATAAATATGGCAAGATTATTTGTAGTACACTAATCTACTCTTTATATGATTGACAATAATTCTGTTTACTATTTTTTCTGATCGAGTCAATAATGACACTCGTCGACTTACTTATTTAAATTTCAGTAACTAAAATTTAATTTAAAATCATTTGTGTAAATGTATTACATAGTAGATAAGGCCTATCTCACTATGTCACGTTCATTACATTTTTTTAATTATTATAATTATAATCAAGTATTATATCATCAGTAGTAGTATGTTATCATCATCGTTAATATGATTATTTTTCCATCGTAATATTATCATCATCAGTATCATTATTATAATCATTATCATCGTCGTTATTATTTTATCATCGTTATTATTTACAAAATATGACGTGACGTAAAAAAATATATCATAAAAGAAATGTTTTAACAAGAAGCAAAATTTACAATGAACAGGATAGCATAAGATTGTTAGAAATTCAGTTTATAATGTAAACAGATTGTGTGGTGATGGAACACATTGCATTTTTAAAACACTTGTCTGAATTCATGATTTTTATCTATAAAAGTTAAAATAAATCTTTTACATTTGCAGGATAGTTATATATTAAATAAAAAAATTTAAAACTCAATGCAGATTTAAATGCATTCAGTTTGCCCTTCGATGAGGAGGTGAAATAAAGGTCTAGGCGTGTATGTAATGATACGCATATCATACTAAAGCTAAAAAAGGACATCGACTATAATAATAAATTCATAATAAAATACAAAAATTAGTTGTTACCGTACCACGTGCTTGCGGTAAAGTAATTACTTTTTTAAGTCTGTGTATGCAGCATCTATTGACATATATATATGTGGTATTTCGTAAGGCAAATCTTTCTCGGCTTGAGCCTTTGTTTCAGTCTTTTTTAGACGTAGCGATTGAGTGGCTTGTGTTCGATTCTGATTTTGTAAATCTGCTCCAGCTCCTGTGTTAATTGTATTTACAATAACTTCGTCATATTCTCGACCGTTTTTCCTAACTTCCATGTTTATTGAATCACTTCCTTTTTTATTCGTTCGTTGATTATATCTATACAATGTAAAGTAAATCGACGATGGGAGTTGTTACTGTAAATTATTAAATTAGTTTTACGACAGCCTTGCTTTCATTAATTACAAAAGAAGAATGAGTATTACTCTATCATAATATTCATAGCACGTTTAGTTACCTTTTACATACAATATAAGCGATTCCAACAATATTCATGACAGCGCTTAGCACAAGCATAACTATGAGAACAACTACGACTGTAGATAGAAAATAAAAATAAAAATAATGAATAAAAAATTAAATTAAAGTGTTGTTAGATTTGTATCGTATTTTGTACAAAATAGACCTATTGCACATTTACAATACCAAATTAAAAAAATTGAGCATATAATATGATATCGATAGTTTACCTCTCTATAGAAACATTAACATTTTTTCAACCTTTGAAACAAAACAAATCTAGCAGCTGAAGCATTTTAAATTATACCTGATGTGTTTGTTGTAAATTTATTGTTTTGGTTGTTGTAGTAGCAGATTCCTGTCCTTCCATTATTAAGACAAACACCGCCTTCGTCACAAATAAAGTTATCATCACATACATGAACTTGAGAGATACAAAATATGCATATTTAAATACTGTAATCAAAATAATTTAATTATACTACTGTATCAACAAAAATATAGTAACCTGTATGGTTACTAGCCCAGTGGTTCATTTTCAATAAACATCGCTCTGTATTTATCTACATGTTATCAGAAGCAGGTTAAGTTATAGTGTTTAAATAAATAATTTTTATATGTTTTGAGCAAAGTGTGAGGAAGTAAAATGTCTCTTACCATCTTGACACAATTCCCCAGTAAAAACGCCTTCACACTTACAAACTGGCACGCCATTTTCCGTTTGGCAAATTCCATTGTTGTCGACAAGCAGAGCGGATAAGGAGAAAAATCGTGCACTTCTGGAAGAGAGCATGAAACTTGTTTTTGATCTACTTGTTTATTATATGATGCAAAAACGCTTCTAGACAATCGAATACAAAATGTTTTATTCGTGTATACATATACAACAGGTGGGCAAAGTGCGGCCCGCGAAAATGAATTAAAAACCCTACGTGTGCGGCCTGCCAAGCAACATTGGCTAGAAAACATCTTATTGTTTACGGCCACACGCCGATTATGTAAAAAGGTAATGTAACATTAAACTGAGAATAAAGTGGTGTAAAAGCAGTGCTTTGAGGATTTTGGAAACTCAATGGAAACATCAAAGTTTGTGTGCATTTGCATGCAGTTTGAGTGCATTTAGCACTGTTTCTGTCATTATTTGATTAGTTATACCACAATGCTACGCAGCAACATTGATACTATGTTACTTCATTATAATACAGGTAGGACTTCTAGAGTATTCTTTGGCAAATAGTACGGTATATCAACAAACAGTATAAGGATTTTTTTTTTATTTGATAGGCTATTTCCGATACGATACTCACATCACTTTCCATTTATTCGAGCTCTGTTTTCACCATTATTTAATTATATAAACAGTGCTACACACAAAAATTTATTTTATATATATATATATATATATATATATATATATATATATATAAACTTCAGGAGAGGTGTCTAGTATTGCCAAATGTAATTTATTGAGTACACGAACGTTTTCGGGCATCGCCCTTCATCAGGTATACGTACAGATAAAAATGAATACGAGAATAAATAAATAGAATGCGGACGCAGTATGCAGCATCATGGGAAAGCGTTGATATACAAGCTAAACAATACCTTAAGGGCGTAGTGAAAAAAGTCAACCAATCAGAGTTGAGAGGTGCTATAAAATATGGCGCCAAAAAATAAAAATATAAACCAAGATGATAACAACCGGGATTGTAATAAATGATATAAAATATAATAAATAATAAATAGGAATGATCGTATATAATGGATATAAAATAAAAGTGTATTGAAAAAACGCAAATGTACATAATAAATCCACGGTCTCAGAGATAACAAGTAAAGCATAAATACAAGCATAATATTAAATAATAATTATAGTTTAAATGATGTAAAGGAAACATTGAGTCCACGAGGAGCTAAAGTACCGAGACGATGGATAATGCGTTCCTCGGTGTTTTTCCTGACGTGATCGGATCCGTGGCATAAGGTGATACCAGTTATTTTGATGTCATCCGGACTATGGTTGGTGGAGAAATGTTCAGCTACAGGGAGGCCAGGTTGTCTCAGTCTTATAGACCTGAGGTGTTCCGTGAATCTGTCTGCCATACGACGCTTAGTTTCACCAATGTAGATGACATCACATTTAGTGCATAAAATGGCATACACCAAGTTGACAGATATGCATGAAAATTGATCTGCAATAATATGGTTTCCAGAAGGTCCGTTGATGAATTCCATGGATTTGACATGGGCGCAAGTTTTACAGCGTGGTCTTTTACAGCAAACAGTAGATCCCTTGGTATCAAGTGAAGTGCGTAAATTAGAATGAACAAGAGTGTCCCTGATGCTGTTATCGCGACGATACGCACAGATTGGTGGTGATTTAAAGACAGTCTCAGTGGATGGGTCGGAAGCTAATATGTCGAAGTTCTTGATGATAATTTGAGCCACTTGTTTAGTCATGGGATGGTATGTTAGGACTAGGGGAGTCCTGTCAGAATTGCTGGTATTATTGCGTGTGAAATCATTATTATACATACAACCTAAAATTATACAGAATTTATTAATTTTTCATAAATTATTTAACAATTCAGTATGGTTTTGTTTAACAATTAAGAGAAGGGTGATGATCTACTGTATTAAATACTTACAAGAAAATATCCCATGAACAGGCACGCAAAACTTGGACCCATACGCGTACCCATACTAACTCCTGAAAGCTGTCTGTAGAAAGTTCCATTAAAACTAAAAGATGCAGTTCGGAGTACCAATTCTGCAAGACGAATAATGGTGGATGTGGCATATTTGGTAGTACTATCACGATCTAGAAAATGTTTCAAAGCAATCAAACCGTCCGGTATAGGTATTGAAGTGTAGAGAGACTTGACATCCATGGTGAAAATATGACAATTTACTCCGGTAAATTGAAATTCACTGAATAAACGGATGGCTTCGTTGGTATCTTTGACATATGTAGGTAACCGTTGAACAATAGGTCTCAAAACATTATCGAGGAATTCACTTATGATGACTGTGGGACAATTGCAAGAAGACACGATAGGACGACCTGGTGTGTTAGCTTTATGTATTTTAGGCAGCATGTAGAAGCGTCAGCAGGATGGATGCGGGTTAACCAAACACTTGGCAGTAGGAGGCAGTTCGTTGTTGTTAATCATATCATCAATAGCAGTGCTTACCAATGACTGGTCTTGAGCTGTCGGGTCTTGAAGAAGAGGTAGGTACGTTGCATTATCTGATAATTGACGCTCCCCTTCAGCAATGTAAAGTTCCCTTTTCCATACTACAGTAGCTCCGCCTTTATCTGCATGTTTGATGACCAAATTGTTGTTGTTTCTCAGTGAACGCAAGGCTTTTATTTCTTGGTGTGATAAATTATTGCATTTAGTTCGGCGTTTAAAGTTAATCTGGTTAACATCGTGGCGACATTTCTCTATGTAGAGATCCAAGGTTTTGAACTGTCCAGCAGGAGGTGTCCAATTAGATTTATTCTTGACTAAACAAGTAAAATCATCTTGTTCTTTAGGCAGGATGTTATGGTTATGAAAACGGGCCTTCAGTCTTAATCTCCGATAAAAAAGTTCTAAATCGCTCTTCACTTGGAAATCATCAACAAATTCACGTTTAGGAACAAACGAAAGTCCTTTAGAAAGAACAGACCTTTCATCATCGGTGAGATCGAGATCAGATGGGATTGTAACAACAAGTTTAGATGTATCAGGTAAACTAATAGTAGCGTTATTCGGTTTTTGTTCGGATAATAGCCTGTCCAGTTTAGATTGTTTAATAGCAGTGAGACACTCATAGTACTTGCGGTTAAGAACGTGGACCGTATGGCGAATATGGTTGAAGTCGGTATAGTTGCATGATTCCTTGATTAGATTAAGAAAACGTTCCATCCTGTCACTATTGGTGTTACGGCTCCTTTGAAATGACCGTAGACTGGATCGCATAAGTCGTCTGGAACAATCCTGAATGTGTTTTGATACAGTGTCCGGATGGACATTGGCGATAGATGGTTTCCAGTTAGATCGAAATCCAAACGGGATGATGTTACTTCTGAGACAAGTGGAAATAAAATTAACATGGCAAGCAAATCTTGATTTATTGAACGTCGACGCTCCATATTGAAAAGCGAAATGTTCCAATGTCGTAGGATAATTCTTGAGTTTATCGGCGAGTTCCCTGCGTAGTTGAGGTAAAATATTCTTTGGATCAGACATACGACTAGTTGAGGTGAGAGGACATGAAGAAGTAGATATATACTGGAAGTTGCAGCAAACTTGTATTGTGAGAACATAAATAAAACTTAAAAGCTGCATCGGCAAACATATATATATAAATAAAAACTTCAGGAGAGGTGTCTAGTATTGCCAAAATATAATTTATTGAGTACACAAAATTGAGTACACAAATTATCATTTGATATTATGCTTGTATTTATGCTTTACTTGTTATCTCTGAGACCGTGGATTTATTATGTACATTTGCGTTTTTTTACATATACTTATATTTTATATCCATTATATACGATCATTCCCATTTATTATTTTTATATTTTATACTTATTTATGTCATTTATTACAATCCCGGTTGTTATCATCTTGGTTTATATTTTTATTTTTTTTGGCGCCATATTTTATAGCACCTCTCAACTCTGATTAGTTGGCTTTTTTCACTACGCCCTTAAGGTATTGTTTAGCTTGTATATCAACGCTTTCCCATGATGCTGC